>NW_025334198.1:95000-119795 GCF_014858855.1 Bufo gargarizans | reverse complement strand
TGTCCGTCAAAGCACATTTTTTGTTCTGGGTTGAAATACAATTCCCAATTTAGCAATTTCATAATTTAGTGGTTTCTGCTATATCAGAGCTATTTGAAATCTATCCCTAAAAGGGTATATAATATTCAAGGTGCACATAGGGTCATTCAGAATAACTTCACACACACCGCTACTGTGCATTTCCAAGTCTAATTCTGTCACTAAATCCCATACCGGTCACCCAGCGCCTAAATACTAGGCCTCAAATTTATATCCAGCTAAATCTGTCCTTAGTGCTGTAGCTGGGCGAGTTATTTAGTGTCCGTTCAAGCACATTTCTTGTTCTGGGTTGAAATACAATTCCCAATTTAGCAATTTCATAATTTAGTGGTTTCTGCTATATCAGAGCTATTTGAAATCTATCCCTAAAAGGGTATATAATATTCAAGGTGCACATTGGGTCATTCAGAATAACTTCACACACACCCGCTACTGTGTATTTCCAAGTCTAATTCTGTCACTAAACCCATACCTGTCACCCAGCGCCTAAATACTAGGCCTCAAATTTATATCCCGCTAAATCTGTCCGTTACCGCTGTCTGTGTGCTGGGCAAGTTATTTAGTGTCCGTCAAGCACATTTTTTGTTCTGGGTTGAAATACAATTCCCAATTTAGCAATTTCATAATTTAGTGGTTTCTGCTATATCAGAGCTATTTGAAATCTATCCCTAAAAGGGTATATAATATTCAAGGTGCACATAGGGTCATTCAGAATAACTTCACACACCCGCTACTGTGTATTTCCAAGTCTAATTCTGTCACTAAACCCATACCTGTCACCCAGCGCCTAAATACTAGGCCTCAAATTTATATCCCGCTAAATCTCTCGTTACCGCTGTCCTGTTGTGGCTGGGAAAGTTATTTAGTGTCCGTCAAAGCACATTTTTTGTTCTGGGTTGAAATACAATTCCCAATTTAGCAATTTCATAATTTAGTGGTTTCTGCTATATCAGAGCTATTTGAAATCTATCCCTAAAAGGGTATATAATATTCAAGGTGCACATAGGGTCATTCAGAATAACTTCACACACACACGCTTCTGTGCATTTCCAAGTCTAATTCTGTCACTAAATCCATACCGGTCACCCAGCGCCTAAATACTAGGCCTCAAATTTATATCCCGCTGAATTTGAATACAATACATTGGGCCAAATAATATATTTGTTGTTGTGGTGAACCATAACAATGAGAAAAACATCTAGTAAGGGACGCGGACGTGGACATGGTCGTGGTGGTGTTAGTGGACCCTCTGGTGCTGGGAGAGGACGTGGCCGTTCTGCCACATCCACACGTCCTAGTGTACCAACTACCTCAGGTCCCAGTAGCCGCCAGAATTTACAGCGATATATGGTGGGGCCCAATGCCGTTCTAAGGATGGTAAGGCCTGAGCAGGTACAGGCATTAGTCAATTGGGTGGCCGACAGTGGATCCAGCACGTTCACATTATCTCCCACCCAGTCTTCTGCAGAAAGCGCACAGATGGCGCCTGAAAACCAACCCCATCAGTCTGTCACATCACCCCCATGCATACCAGGGAAACTGTCTCAGCCTCAAGTTATGCAGCAGTCTCTTATGCTGTTTGAAGACTCCGCTGGCAGGGTTTCCCAAGGGCATCCACCTAGCCCTTCCCCAGCGGTGAAAGACATAGAATGCACTGACGCACAACCACTTATGTTTCCTGATGATGAGGACATGGGAATACCACCTCAGCATGTCTCTGATGATGACGAAACACAGGTGCCAACTGCTGCGTCTTTCTGCAGTGTGCAGACTGAACAGGAGGTCAGGGATCAAGACTGGGTGGAAGACGATGCAGGGGACGATGAGGTCCTAGACCCCACATGGAATGAAGGTCGTGCCACTGACTTTCACAGTTCGGAGGAAGAGGCAGTGGTGAGACCGAGCCAACAGCGTAGCAAAAGAGGGAGCAGTGGGCAAAAGCAGAACACCCGCCGCCAAGAGACTCCGCCTGCTACTGACCGCCGCCATCTGGGACCGAGCACCCCAAAGGCAGCTTCAAGGAGTTCCCTGGCATGGCACTTCTTCAAACAATGTGCTGACGACAAGACCCGAGTGGTTTGCACGCTGTGCCATCAGAGCCTGAAGCGAGGCATTAACGTTCTGAACCTGAGCACAACCTGCATGACCAGGCACCTGCATGCAAAGCATGAACTGCAGTGGAGTAAACACCTTAAAACCAAGGAAGTCACTCAGGCTCCCCCTGCTACCTCTTCTGCTGCTGCCGCCTCGGCCTATTCTGCTGCTGCCGCCTCGGCCTCTTCCTCCGCCTCTGGAGGAACGTTGGCACCTGCCGCCCAGCAAACAGGGGATGTACCACCAACACCACCACCACCACCTCCGTCACCAAGCGTCTCAACCATGTCACACGCCAGCGTTCAGCTCTCCATCTCACAAACATTTGATAGAAAGCGTAAATTCCCACCTAGCCACCCTCGATCCCTGGCCCTGAATGCCAGCATTTCTAAACTACTGGCCTATGAAATGCTGTCATTTAGGCTGGTGGACACAGACAGCTTCAAACAGCTCATGTCGCTTGCTGTCCCACAGTATGTTGTTCCCAGCCGGCACTACTTCTCCAAGAGAGCCGTGCCTTCCCTGCACAACCAAGTATCCGATAAAATCAAGTGTGCACTGCGCAACGCCATCTGTGGCAAGGTCCACCTAACCACAGATACGTGGACCAGTAAGCACGGCCAGGGACGCTATATCTCCCTAACTGCACACTGGGTAAATGTAGTGGCAGCTGGGCCCCAGGCGGAGAGCTGTTTGGCGCACGTCCTTCCGCCGCCAAGGATCGCAGGGCAACATTCTTTGCCTCCTGTTGCCACCTCCTCCTTCTCGGCTTCCTCCTCCTCTTCTTCCACCTGCTCATCCAGTCAGCCACACACCTTCACCACCAACTTCAGCACAGCCCGGGGTAAACGTCAGCAGGCCATTCTGAAACTCATATGTTTGGGGGACAGGCCCCACACCGCACAGGAGTTGTGGCGGGGTATAGAACAACAGACCGACGAGTGGTTGCTGCCGGTGAGCCTCAAGCCCGGCCTGGTGGTGTGTGATAATGGGCGAAATCTCGTTGCAGCTCTGGGACTAGCCAATTTGACGCACATCCCTTGCTTGGCGCATGTGCTGAATTTGGTGGTGCAGAAGTTCATTCACAACTACCCCGACATGTCAGAGCTGCTGCATAAAGTGCGGGCCGTCTGTTCGCGCTTCCGGCGTTCACATCCTGCTGCTGCTCGCCTGTCTGCGCTACAGCGTAACTTCGGCCTTCCCGCTCACCGCCTCATATGCGACGTGCCCACCAGGTGGAACTCCACCTTGCACATGCTGGACAGACTGTGCGAGCAGCAGCAGGCCATAGTGGAGTTTCAGCTGCAGCACGCACGGGTCAGTCGCACTACAGAACAGCACCACTTCACCACCAATGACTGGGCCTCCATGCGAGACCTGTGTGCCCTGTTGCGCTGTTTCGAGTACTCCACCAACATGGCCAGTGGCGATGACACCGTTATCAGCGTTACAATACCACTTCTATGTCTCCTTGAGAAAACACTTAGGGCGATGATGGAAGAGGAGGTGGCCCAGGAGGAGGAGGAGGAGGAAGAGGGGTCATTTTTAGCACTTTCAGGCCAGTCTCTTCGAAGTGACTCAGAGGGAGGTTTTTGGCAACAGCAGAGGCCAGGTACAAATGTGGCCAGCCAGGGCCCACTACTGGAGGACGAGGAGGACGAGGATGAGGAGGAGGTGGAGGAGGATGAGGATGAAGCATGGTCACAGCGGGGTGGCACCCAACGCAGCTCGGGTCCATCACTGGTGCGTGGCTGGGGGGAAAGGCAGGACGATGACGATACGCCTCCCACAGAGGACAGCTTGTCCTTACCCCTGGGCAGCCTGGCACACATGAGCGACTACATGCTGCAGTGCCTGCGCAACGACAGCAGAGTTGCCCACATTTTAACCTGTGCGGACTACTGGGTTGCCACCCTGCTGGATCCACGCTACAAAGACAATGTGCCCACCTTACTTCCTGCACTGGAGCGTGATAGGAAGATGCGCGAGTACAAGCGCACGTTGGTAGACGCGCTACTGAGAGCATTCCCAAATGTCACAGGGGAACAAGTGGAAGCCCAAGGCCAAGGCAGAGGAGGAGCAAGAGGTCGCCAAGGCAGCTGTGTCACGGCCAGCTCCTCTGAGGGCAGGGTTAGCATGGCAGAGATGTGGAAAACTTTTGTCAACACGCCACAGCTAACTGCACCACCACCTGATACGCAACGTGTTAGCAGGAGGCAACATTTCACTAACATGGTGGAACAGTACGTGTGCACACCCCTCCACGTACTGACTGATGGTTCGGCCCCATTCAACTTCTGGGTCTCTAAATTGTCCACGTGGCCAGAGCTAGCCTTTTATGCCTTGGAGGTGCTGGCCTGCCCGGCAGCCAGCGTTTTGTCTGAACGTGTATTCAGCACGGCAGGGGGCGTCATTACAGACAAACGCAGCCGCCTGTCTACAGCCAATGTGGACAAGCTGACGTTCATAAAAATGAACCAGGCATGGATCCCACAGGACCTGTCCGTCCCTTGTCCAGATTAGACATTAACTACCTCCCCATAACCATATATTATTGGACTCCAGGGCACTTCCTCATTCAATCCTATTTTTATTTTCATTTTACCATTATATTGCGAGGCTACCCAAAGTTGAATGAACCTCTCCTCTGCCTGTGTGCTAGGCCTAAATATATGCCAATGGACTGTTGCAGTGGTGGGTGACGTGAAGCCTGATTCTCTGCTATGACATGCAGACTAATTCTCTGCTGACATGAAGCCAGATTCGTCTGTTACGGGACCTCTCTCCTCTGCCTGGGTGCTGGGCCTAAATATATGACAATGGACTGTTGCAGTGGTGGGTGACGTGAAGCCTGATTCTCTGCTATGACATGCAGACTGATTCTCTGCTGACATGAAGCCAGATTCTCTGTTACGGGACCTCTCTCCTCTGCCTGTGTGTGCTGGGCCTAAATATATGCCAATGGACTGTTGCAGTGGTGGCTGACGTGAAGCCTCATTCTCTGCTATGACATGCAGACTAATTCTCTGCTGACATGAAGCCAGATTCTCTGTTACGGGACCTCTCTCCTCTGCCTGTGTGTGCTGGGCCTAAATATATGCCAATGGACTGTTGCAGTGGTGGCTGACGTGAAGCCTCATTCTCTGCTATGACATGCAGACTGATTCTCTGCTGACATGAAGCCAGATCGTCTGTTACGGGACCTCTCTGCTCTGCCTGTGTGCTAGGCCTAAATATATGCCAATGGACTGTTGCAGTGGTGGGTGACGTGAAGCCTCATTCTCTGCTATGACATGCAGACTGATTCTCTGCTGTCATGAAGCCAGATTGTCTGTTACGGGACCTCTCTGCTCTGCCTGTGTGCTAGGCCTAAATATATGCCAATGGACTGTTGCAGTGGTGGGTGACGTGAAGCCTCATTCTCTGCTATGACATGCAGACTGATTCTCTGCTGACATGAAGCCAGATCGTCTGTTACGGGACCTCTCTGCTCTGCCTGTGTGCTAGGCCTAAATATATGCCAATGGACTGTTGCAGTGGTGGGTGACGTGAAGCCTCATTCTCTGCTATGACATGCAGACTGATTCTCTGCTGTACATGAAGCCAGATTGTCTGTTACGGGACCTCTCTGCTCTGCCTGTGTGCTAGGCCTAAATATATGCCAATGGACTGTTGCAGTGGTGGGTGACGTGAAGCCTCATTCTCTGCTATGACATGCAGACTGATTCTCTGCTGACATGAAGCCAGATTGTCTGTTACGGGACCTCTCTCCTCTGCCTGTGTGCTAGGCCTAAATATATGCCAATGGACTGTTGCAGTGGTGGCTGACGTGAAGCCTCATTCTCTGCTATGACATGCAGACTAATTCTCTGCTGACATGAAGCCAGATTGTCTGTTACGGGACCTCTCTCCTCTGCCTGGGTGCTGGGCCTAAATTATGACAATGGACTGTTGCAGTGGTGGCTGACGTGAAGCCTGATTCTCTGCTATGACATGCAGACTGATTCTCTGCTGACATGAAGCCAGATCCTCTGTTACGGGACCTCTCTCCTCTGCCTGTGTGTGCTGGGCCTAAATATATGCCAATGGACTGTTGCAGTGGTGGCTGACGTGAAGCCTCATTCTCTGCTATGACATGCAGACTGATTCTCTGCTGACATGAAGCCAGATTCTCTGTTACGGGACCTCTCTCCTCTGCCTGTGTGTGCTGGGCCTAAATATATGCCAATGGACTGTTGCAGTGGTGGCTGACGTGAAGCCTCATTCTCTGCTATGACATGCAGACTAATTCTCTGCTGACATGAAGACAGATTCTCTGTTACGGGACCTCCCTCCTCTGCCTGGGTGCTGGGCCTAAATATATGCCAATGGACTGTTGCAGTGGTGGCTGACGTGAAGCCTCATTCTCTGCTATGACATGCAGACTGATTCTCTGCTGACATGAAGCCAGATTCTCTGTTACGGGACCTCTCTCCTCTGCCTGTGTGTGTGCTGGGCCTAAATATATGCCAATGGACTGTTGCAGTGGTGGCTGACGTGAAGCCTCATTCTCTGCTATGACATGCAGACTAATTCTCTGCTGACATGAAGACAGATTCTCTGTTACGGGACCTCCCTCCTCTGCCTGGGTGCTGGGCCTAAATATATGCCAATGGACTGTTGCAGTGGTGGCTGACGTGAAGCCTCATTCTCTGCTATGACATGCAGACTGATTCTCTGCTGTCATGAAGCCAGATTGTCTGTTACGGGACCTCTCTGCTCTGCCTGTGTGCTAGGCCTAAATATATGCCAATGGACTGTTGCAGTGGTGGGTGACGTGAAGCCTCATTCTCTGCTATGACATGCAGACTGATTCTCTGCTGACATGAAGCCAGATTGTCTGTTACGGGACCTCTCTCCTCTGCCTGTGTGCTAGGCCTAAATATATGCCAATGGACTGTTGCAGTGGTGGCTGACGTGAAGCCTCATTCTCTGCTATGACATGCAGACTAATTCTCTGCTGACATGAAGCCAGATTGTCTGTTACGGGACCTCTCTCCTCTGCCTGGGTGCCGGGGCCTAAATATCTGAGAATGGACTGTTCCAGTGGTGGGTGACGGGAAGCCAGATTCTCTGCTATGGACCCTCTCTCCAATTGATTTTGGTTAATTTTTATTTATTTAATTTTTATTTTAATTCATTTCCCTATCCACATTTGTTTGCAGGGGATTTACCTACATGTTGCTGCCTTTTGCAGCCCTCTAGCTCTTTCCTGGGCTGTTTTACAGCCTTTTTAGTGCCGAAAAGTTCGGGTCCCCATTGACTTCAATGGGGTTCGGGTTCGGGACGAAGTTCGGATCGGGTTCGGATCCCGAACCCGAACATTTCCGGGATGTTCGGCCGAACTTCTCGAACCCGAACATCCAGGTGTTCGCTCAACTCTAGTCAGAAGCAGTTTTTTTTTTCTCTGGTTGGACTCTTAAAGGGCCAGTAGCCTAAATTACTGAATGGATTTTTTTTGTTGAAAGGAAGTTTTTCAATTGATGTCCTGGGTTAAAGCAGCAGCGGAGCTTCAACAAGAGTCAATGAAAATGGAGGATCTTATCAAGCAGATGGTGCAGAGCAATCTACAGCAGCAACAGGCATTGGAGCAACAACGGCAGGCTAATGCCCATCAGCAGGAGACGAACCGCCTACTGGCGGAGCAAATTGCAACCCTAAGAGAGAGGGTGGCCGCACAACCAGCGGGGTATGTGGCTGAACAGAATGTGGGCGGAATAAAAAATGTGCAATCTGCCTTACAAAAAATGACCGCAGAGGATGATGTAGAAGCCTTCCTCACCGTCTTTGAGCGGGTCGCTGAGCGGGAGAGACTACCAGCTGAGCAATGGGCCGAGGTGCTGGCCCCCTTCCTCTCAGGCGAACCCCAGAAGGCGTATTATGATTTATCATTGCAGGATGCACGGGAATACTCCCGACTGAAGGCAGAAATATTGGCACGTCTGGGGGTAACCATCACCGTCCGAGCTCAGAGGGTGCACCAGTGGGGGTTTCAGAGAGGCAAGCCTCCCAGGTCCCAAATGTTTGATCTACTGCACCTCGTCCAAAAATGGCTACAGCCAGATGTCTGTTCCCCAGCCAAAATGGTGGAGCGGGTCGTAATGGATCGATTCCTGCATGCTCTCTCTAAGCCGGTACAGTGCTGGGTTGCACAAGGAAATCCACAGACTGCAGATGACTTAATAGGTTTGGTAGAGAGGTACTATGCCGTAGAGCCAACCATAGCTGCCTCAGGGTCCTTGAACTCCCCCTACTGGAAGGCACGGGTTGACACTGAAGTGCAGAAAAAGGGACTAAAACCCCCCCGGGGTGGACGTTATGAGGCCAAGAGTCTATCAGAACCAACGCCACGACCGTCCTTAAGAGAGGTCATCTGCTGGAGGTGCCATGGCCTGGGACATATGGCAGCCCAATGTCCCATCAGCCCAGAACAAATGGACTGTTCTGTGGGGAGACGAACCTCACTGTTTGCGTGTAGTGCGGTTCCTAATGTTGAGGGAGGACTCCCTTTTTGTACAATTAATGTGAATGGCAACCCCACAAAGGGACTTCTGGACTCGGGGAGCCTGGTCACGCTCCTAACAGCCAGTATTCCTCATAAGTTGGTTCCTGGGAAGACCTTGGGAGTCACCTGCATTCATGGTGATACCAAGGTCTACCCAATAGCCCAGGTGACCTTAAAAACAGAAGAGTGTACGGTATACCACCAGGTAGGGGTAGTGCAGGGATTGATGCATGAGATGATCATTGGCCGAGACTGTCCTGTGTTCTGGGACCTGTGGGCCAAGGCAGTACCGCAGCAACACCCTGGTGCTGCAGACAGCCCCGTGCTCCTTGACCCTGAGATGGTCCCTGACTTTCCGTTCTCGGCCATGGTAGGTGAGAATGAGGAAGATTCTGCCCTTGAGGAGACGGTCCCCGACTTAGAGGTGTCTCGGGGAAACTTTGGGACTGCTCAGTTCCGAGATGAGACTCTAAAAGGGGCCTTAAACAATGTGGGGGTAGTAAATGGGGCACCTCAAGAGCCAGGGGCAGACGAAAGGTACCCTCACTTTGCAATGAATGAAAACTTGTTGTACCGGGTGACTAAAATCCGGGAAGAATTAGTTGAACAGCTCGTGGTTCCTAAAGCATACCGACGCATGGTAATGGACCTGGCACATAGCCATGTATTAGGGGGACACTTAGGGGCTGAGAAAACGCTTGAAAGGGTTTTGCAGAGGTTTTATTGGCCCGGGTGTTACAGAGAAATTAAGGATTACTGCCAATCCTGCCCTACGTGCCAAGTAACCTCTCCAGTCGCAAACTTCCGCAGCCCTCTAATACCATTACCAATTATCGAGATACCATTCGAGAGAATTGCGATGGATTTAGTCGGGCCTTTGGTAAAATCCGCAAGGGGGCACCAATATATATTAGTGGTAATGGATTATGCTACCCGATACCCTGAGGCGGTGCCCTTGAGGAAAGCTACCTCTAAAGTTATAGCCAGAGAACTGTTTCAGATTTTCTCCAGAACAGGGCTGCCCAAGGAGATCCTGACTGACCAGGGGACCCCGTTCATGTCCAGGGTCATGCAGGATCTCTGTAAAGTATTAAAAATTAACCAGTTGCGTACCTCAGTGTACCACCCACAGACAGATGGCCTGGTGGAACGCTTCAATAAAACTTTGAAGGCCATGTTGAAAAAAGTGGTTGAGAAAGATGGCAGAGATTGGGATTACCTGTTGCCTTATCTACTGTTCTCAATCAGAGAGGTACCCCAAGTGTCAACAGGTTTCTCTCCTTTTGAGTTGTTGTATGGAAGGCATCCACGAGGCCTGTTAGATATCGCTAAGGAGACCTGGGAGAGTGAGGTCACGCCTTACAAAAGTGTCATTGAACATGTGACTACATTGCAGGAGCGAATAGCTCAAATGACACCTATTGTGAAAGAGCATATGCTCCAAGCACAGGAGGCGCAAGCGAATGTATACAACAGGACCGCCCGTTTTAGACAGTTCAGTCCTGGGGACCGTGTTTTAGTCTTAGTCCCCACAGTGGAGAGCAAGTTCCTGGCCAAGTGGCAAGGGCCCTATGAGATAACTGAGAGGGTGGGCGAAGTTAATTACCGGGTATATCAGCCAGGTAGGAGAAAGCCCTATCAAATCTACCACATCAACTTGTTAAAACCATGGAAGGATAGGGACCCTCCTGAGAGCCCATGTCTGTTGACCCAACCAGACGCCACCATCGACAATGTAAAAATTGCCGAAACCCTGTCCCCTTCCCAAAAATACCAATGTCGGCTCCTGTTACAGCAGAATAGGGACTTGTTTACAGAAACCCCTGGCTTAACCAAGGTCGTGGAACATGAAATTCTAACGGAACCTCAGGCGCGAGTAAATTTAAAACCGTACAGGATACCTGAGGCCCGAAGGGAGATAGTTTCCAAAGAGGTCCAGAGAATGTTAAAACTGGGGGTAATTGAGGAATCCAAAAGTGGGTGGTCTAGTCCCATAGTGCTAGTCCCGAAGCCCAATGGAGAGTGGCGATTTTGTAATGACTACCGAAAATTAAACGAGGTGTCCAAAGTAGATGCTTATCCCATGCCCCGGGTGGATGAGCTCATTGAGAGACTAGGGCCAGCTCGATACATAACGACCCTGGATCTTACAAAGGGATACTGGCAAATTCCGTTGTCTAGAGAAGCTAGGAAAAAAACTGCGTTTGCTACACCGGAAGGGTCCTTCCAGTACGTTAGGATGCCGTTTGGGTTGCAAGGGGCCCCTGCCACCTTCCAGAGAGCTATGGACCAAATCTTACGCCCACATCGGGAATATACGGCCGCTTACTTGGATGATATAGTGATCTTCAGTCAAGATTGGGAGAGTCACCTCAGTAAAGTTCAGAGCATCCTAGATGCACTACGAAAGGCCGGGTTCACTATAAATCCAAGTAAGTGTGCCATGGGGTTGGAAGAGGCTCGATACTTGGGATATATCGTAGGAAGAGGTATAATAAAACCCCAAGTAACTAAAGTGGAAGCTATCCAAAAATGGCCCCGCCCACTTACCAAGAAACAGGTCAAAGCCTTTCTCGGTATTGTGGGATACTACAGAAGATTTGTTCCTAAGTTTGCAGAAATAGCAGTACCCCTGACCGACCTTACAAAAGGGGGGAAGTCTGCTGTGATCAAGTGGTCCCAGGAGGCTGAAGAGGCCTTCCAAAAACTTAAGTCCGCCCTCTGTAGACAGCCCATCTTGGTAGCCCCTGACTTCTCCCGGGACTTTATTGTTCAGACAGATGCATCAGAAGTAGGCATAGGGGCAGTAATGTCTCAAGTCATAAATGAGGAGGAACATCCCGTGTGTTACCTCAGCAGAAAACTGTCCCCGGCAGAGCGGAATTACTCTATAATTGAAAGGGAATGCTTAGCCATTAAGTGGGCCCTTGATTGTCTCCGATACTATCTCCTGGGACGGAGATTTACACTGGTCTCGGATCATGCCCCTCTGCAATGGTTAAGAGAGAAAAAGGGTAAGAATGCCCGTGTCACCCGTTGGTTTCTAGCTCTACAGGACTTTAGGTTTTCGGTAGAGCATAGGCCGGGAAGGCTACAAGGAAATGCGGATGCCCTATCCAGAGTACACTGCATGTTTGCTGGAGTTGCCCAGACCCCCGGCTTTGGGCAGAGGGGGGGGATATGTAGAAAGGCACAAGGGACCATCATAGATGGAAGATATGTGTCACCGAGGTTCCTGGCCTCGGTGAAGTAGGAGCCAGTAGTGTAAATGTCCGCAGCAGTTGCTGATGGACACTTTGATAGTTAGCATAGCTGTGAAAAGCTAATCCGGGCCGGCTCTTACTGGGAGCAGCCAAAGTGCAGGGAGGGTTGGCTGTTCCCCATGGTCCAGGCCGGGTTTTGACGGGCTTACAAAAAGTCAGCCAGCAGGGTCAGTGGTGTGATTACCTGGCTGATGGTGGAGCTCTGTGTAGCTGTGTGTTTTGGAGCCGAGTGAAAACCAGTGGGTCTCTGCCGAGAGACAAAGGACAAAGCAAGGTTCCCATCCACTCCGTGGGGAGTACGGTACTGTGCCCTAAAACTTTCTATGTGATTTTTCAGATTCAAGATTGAACTGTTTTTCTTTAAGTGTCAGCTGAAGTAAGCTGATCACTACCGCCTGTTGAATTGTGGTGTGCCAACAATAAAAGACATTTATTACTTTGATTTCCACCACTAAAAGGCTACTGTGTATTTATCTGAAGGCTACCATTTGGGAAATCCCTACAATGTACAAGTCAAAAAAGCACGAAAGGCAAAACACTAAAATACGTGGTTGGGGAAAATTAAAAATGCCCTCAGTTTCAGAGATATAGCACAACTTTAGAGATATACCATAAATGGGGACGGGTAAAAAATATATGTATAAGAGGGGATATATGAAAAAACACATACACGCCCGAGGTGTACAAACGTATACGTGGCCGCATGTGTAATCACGCATAAAAAATGGAATCGCTGTTGGTAATATAAAATGAGCTAAATTGCCATAAATATGGTGATATATACCATACCACAAGTTTGGTGACATATACCACAACTAGTGGTCATCATAATATTGACATTGGCACTAATGGTAATAATAGTGTCGCCATATAACTTCACATATATACAGTCCTGGACTGCTTACTCTTGATTCTAGTTATGTAAAAGTGCATAAGTGTTATGTATGGGGCTTAAACCAACATATGTATATACATATATATACACACACACATATATAAACACTTGCAAATGCGCTCACACATGCACATGATGAATGATAAATGCACATTGAAACTATATATTGGTAGAGGAATTTAATAGCGGCATGATGGAGACAATTGATTGAATGAGGTTTTATCCCATTTTTAATTTTAAGGGGTGGTCTCATACTATTTCATGTTGAAGGAAACAATAAGCAAGTACATAATTACATAGTAACTTGAATGGATGGGAAACATAATCCGATGGTTTGGACCACTACAAAATGAAAATAACGTGGAGTGGAGTATAATAATGTTGGGATGGCATAACAGGGATTAATATTGTGGCATGGGGCCAGAATAACAAAATGGACATGAGGAGATCGAAGTATAAGGAGAGCCATGGCTGTCGGTCTTACCAGTCGGTTTCTTGCTGGGGCTTGAAGAGCGGCCTTGCACGCCTGCTGGAAGGCGCGCTCAGAAGAGCAGGAGGGAGAGGGGCGGAGTCTGGGATTGACAGCTACTCGGTCCGTCGGACCGGAGCTGACATTGTGGACAGCGCATGCGCCGGGCGCTGTATTAGAAGCTGGCTCCCTGAAGAGGGATCGCTCGCAGGGGGACTGTCATGTGTATTGATAACTAGATTGGGGAATGCTAGGAGGGGAGTGGTGTGGGATCGTGTGTGACTGGAGGCATGGTTTGATTGTATTGCTAGAGGCATGGGCACATAAGGACTAAATAGTAGGGGAGATTAGTGATTGGATGAATTAGTACACCCAATTGCTGATGGTGGCAGTGGAAGTGGCAGTAGGTCGAGGAGACATATTGTGTGGTGATGACAGGGGCCATGGATGGTGTGAATTGCAATGGAGTGGTGGCTGGTGTGAAAAAATAAAAGGGGGACATAGCCCAGGACCAGTAGTTGGAAGAGGACTGGTCAGAAGCAGTTACTCTCCAGTGATTCGTTAAGGCCATAGGGTTCTATGGTTTGCATTTTAAAAATCCAGAACATTTCTTCTCCAGTTCTATGAGGCAGTCCTCAAGGCCCTGATCTTTTCTGACCGGGAAAGAGCAGGCCGGAGTACCTCGGGAACTGTAGGCGCCCGGATCGTCCCTGACCAACACTTTCCAGGTGTGGTCCCCCATACTGGAAAGAAGGGACGGACCCCCAAAAACATGCAGAGTGTGTCACAGGAGGGGGATACGGAAGGACACCACTACTCAATGTGACACGTGCCCCGATCATCCGAGCCTCTGCATTATTGGTTGCTTCCACACTTCCATGGAGCACAAAATTTATATCCCAATTTAGCCACTGATAATCGGATAATATGGAGATACTAAAATGTTTTATTTTTTTTGTTTATAAAAAGATAATATAGTGTAAAACATAATTAGGTATCGCAGCATCTGTAAGAATCTGCTCTATAGAAATACCCCCCAACCCCTCAAATGAACACGGTAAAAAATAAAAACGGGGGGAAAAAGCTATTTTTTGTCAAATTTTCCATTTTAATCAGTTTTTTTTCCAATAACAAATGTAAGGGATCGTCTCTTTTCAGGGGGTCACACTCACAGATATCTTCGCAGACACGATTATAATGTCCAAACTCTTGCTTTATTTCAGACACTTTAGCAAAGCACAGGTTGAGAAGTCGCAGCTTCAACTTATCAAGTGTGACATCCACACAAAATAACAAACTCTTGCCCGGCTAGGCACTAACTAAACACATAAGTGTATCCCTGACTCACCTAGAGAGCCCTGTTCACACATGGAACATAAATGCGGCTTTCCTCAGCCATTCAGTCCAGCAACCTCCAGGCTGTGACACTTCAATACCTTTTGGGGGATTGTGACCCAGTAGTCCTCCCGACTCTGGCCTCGTGATCCTTGTTTCACAGGCGTCACTGCGTCCCCCAAAGTTCAGGCTATCGCCTAGCCTTGTGGCCCCTCAGCCCACCTGGCTGAGACCACTCACACAGAGCCTCACCAGGACTCTGCTTCACAAGACACTCCAGAGTGAGACACACCCAAGATCCAGTAGCAGGATTAAATAGGATCCCTGGACATGAGCATGCCCTAAGTCCCGGACTGGAGCATGAGGAACAGGCACCCACCCAACACATTGCCTGTTCCCAGTAAAAGCCCGGCCTGAAATAGCTGAACAAGCTACACTATCTATATGGTGTCCCCCAATTACTTTAGTGGACACCTGGACTAGGGATTTTACTCCACCAAGGTCGGGCCCCTTAAAGTTCACATTGCCACACAAAGTAAAGGTTAACAGCCAAACAAAACTTAATATTTATTACGCTCATACTTCAGTTTACAGAAACACCCCATATGACCAAACAGCAGGGCGCAGAAGGAAAGGAACGCCGTATGGTTTCTGGAAGGCAGATTTTGATGGCCTTTTTTTGGCACCATGTCCCATTTGAAGCCCCACTGATGCACCCCTAGAGTAAAAACTCTATAAAAGCGACCCCATCTAAGAAACTACATTCCTCAAGGTATCCAAAACTGATAAACGTCGTTAACCCTTTAGGTGTTCCACAAAAGTTATTGGCAAATGGAGATTAAATTTCTGAATTTCTATTTTTGGTAACCTTGCCTCACAAAAATGTAATATAGATAAACCAAAAATCATAGGTACCCTAAAAATAGTCCCAATAAAACTGCCAACTTATCCCGTAGTTTCCAAAATGGGGTTACTTTTATGGAGTTTCTACTCTAGGGGTGTATCGGGGGCTTCAAATTGGACATGGTGTAAATAAACCAGTCCAGCAAAAACTGCCTTCCAAAAACCATACGGCGCACTTTTCCCTCTGCGCCCTACTGTGTGCCCGTACAGTAGTTTACGGCCACATATGGGGTGTTTCTGCAAACTACAGAATCAGGGCAATAAATATAGCATTTTGTTATAGCATTTTGTTTGGCTGTTAACCCTTGCTTTGTTACTGTAAAAAAAGAATAAAAATGGAAAATTTGCCCAAAAATTTAAATTCTGCATGTAAAGGGGGAATATTATATCCCAATATTATGCAAATATCGATAATTAATATTCCTAAATAGGAGGAGCCGTCTAGTGATGACTCCGCCTATTTATACCTTTATATAAAACAACAATACCTTCGCTATGCTTTACACTAATCGCTACACTAGCGGCATGCGCCTTACTGAACTAACTATCGCCAATAACTACACGTTACACAGTATTTATTACTTACAATACACTACGCACGCAATACACTAACAATACAGCACTAAATATATACAATCCTAAACTACACTACACATTCCCAATTCCACCCATAAACTAACTATACAATTCACACATACAAGTAATATTAACAACCCACCCATCTAGTTCTATACTATCTCTATGGGGTACACCGAGGGTTATTGGTGGTCTTACAGGGGTGTAAGCCGACCACAAACACAAAGGATTAACAATGGGGATAATATCAGAACTGTACAGCAATGCAGGGGTTAAATACCCTGCAAGTGTACAGTGAGGGGGGGGGGGTGGCAGGGTTTAAGCAGGGGTTACAACCAGGGGTTAATCAGGGTAGGGAAAGGGTAAACCATGGGGGGGATAATCGTAATCTAATTATACACTATATCTATATATATTTATAGATCAATATATATTTATAGATCAATGGTTATAAATATATATACATATAGACGTACACACCACAATACAAACCTAGCTACACTAGACAAACCCCACACTCTAGCTGTACATACATTCCTTAGCAGCCCACCCCAAAACACACACTCAGCTGCTACTGGAGTAAGCAGGCAGCAGTGAAGGGGTGAATATGGTTGGCACTGCAAGGGAGGTACAATGCCATGCCAGCGTATACTCAGCCATCTCCAGGGGAATATGGGCCTCTCTTCCTTCAGGCAGCAGTCCCCATGTGTCTGTGATTGTAGTCTGGTTGTAAGAGCCCTGTTCCTGGTTTCAGGCTCCTATATCAGCCTCAGAAACAGCTCACCTCCCCCCTCCTCAGGGATGTGACATCATAGTGTGACTGTGACGTATGCATGCCAGTTGGCCCCCTGAGGCTAGCAGCACCACACGCCCAGCCATGTCACAAACACAAGGTGGGGCTGCATAGTAAATAGGCTGATAAACTCAACAAAGTGCCTCAAATCAATTGATCCCTTAGCCTTTGAAGTCACCAGCCACCTGGAGACATATCCACCCCCCTGCAGGAACTGGCTGAACGCCGGGGAAATTTAAGTATATATATGTATATTGATACTTGGGGCGCATCTATATACATATATATACTCATTATAAACCTGGGGGCATACATGGGCATTTATAGGCCCATATATATATATATATATATATATATATATATATATATATATATATATATATATATATATATATATATATATATAGAGAGAGAGAGAGAAGAAAAAGTCCAGTGGGAGCACCAACCAGAATATGGGTGCAAGGTCCTGTGCAGGGTAGCGGCAATCCCCAATGGTATAGAAATTGAAGAAATAGAACTGCACTCCAAAATAGTGATAAAATCAGCAGTGGTTTATTCACCCATAATATGGCAAGTCTTGCGACGTTTCGGCTCACAAGAGCCTTCCTCAAGCATGACTTGCCATATTATGGGTGAATAAACCACTGCTGATTTTATCACTATTTTGGAGTGCAGTCCTATTTCTTCAATTTATATATATATATATATATATATATATATATATATATATATATATATACACACACCTGGGGGAGAGCCATGGCAGATACACATATATGTCCTCCTGATAATATATATACACATATATAAGGGGCATAATGTATTCTAAGGGGGATTATAGATATATATATATGTTATAAGGGGCCACAGCCATATATATATTATAAGGGGCACGGTGTAAAGAAGGCACATATTTCCCACAGGGGCCACCATGAGCCCCTGGGGATCACCATGGGCAGACGTGCGCAGATGCTGGGCACATCTGCGCACATCGTCCCATGATGCTGTGGTTAATGTATGCACATATATACCATACATGCCCGCACGTGTTTGCAGGCTTGCATGAATATATATGCATACGTCTCAACCCTTCCTCAACACTGCAATTTAATCTCCATTTGCCATTAACTCTTATGGAACACCTAAAGTGTGAACTACATTTGTAATATTAGTTTTGAATAACTTGAGGGGTGTAGTTTCTAGAATGGGGTCATTTTTGGGTGGTTTCTATTATGTAAGCCTCACAAAGTGACTTCAGACCTGAACTGGTCCCTAAAATTGACCAGTTCAAAGATTTGCTTCTAAACTTCTAAGCCTTGTAACATCCCCAAAAAATAAAATATCATTCCCAAAATGATCCAAACATGAAATAGACATATGGGGAATGTAAAGTAATGACTATTTTTGAAGGTACAGTCCTGATCAAAAGTTCAAGACCACTTGAAAAATTTAAAAAAATCATATTTTACGTGGTTGGATCTTAACAAGGTTTCAAGTGGAGCTTCAACATGCAACAAGAAGAAATGAGAGTGAGACAAAACATTTTATGAGCATTCAATTAATTGAAAATAACGATTAAACTGAAACAGGCTGTTTTTCAGCTGATCAAAAGTTTAGGACCACATGCCTTTAAAAGGCCAAATCTGTGCAAAGATGTGGATTCATTGTCATTTTCTGTCAGGTAGTCACACGTTGTGATGGCAAACTCTCCCTTTTTGAATATGATCGTGTTGTTGAACTGCATAAGCAGGGTCTCTCACAATACGCTATCGCTGCTGAGGTGGGACGCAGTAAGACAGTCATTTGGAATTTCTTAAATGAACCTGAGGGTTATGGAACAAAAAAGTCAAGTGGAAGACCCAATTTCACCAGCACTGAGCCGGAGCATCCAATTGGCTGTCCGTCAAGACACTGGACGATCCTCGACCCAAATTAAGGCCCTTACTGGTGCTGACTGCAGCCCCATAACCATCAGATGGCATCTGAGACTGAAGGGCTTCAAAAACAAAAAACGTCTTCGAAGACCTTGTCTCCTTGAACGCCACAGAACTGCTCGCTTGGGCTTTTCAAGAGAGCACCAAACATGGGACATTCAAAGGTGGAAGAAAGTTTTATTCTCTGATGAGATTTTTTTTTACCTTGATGGTTTCCAACGTTACTGGCATGACAAGCAGATCCCACCTGAGATGTTTTCTACATGCCACAGTGGAGGGGGCGCCATAATGGTCTGGGGTACTTTTTTCTTCAGTGGTACAATGGAGCTTCAGGAAGTGCAGGGGCGTCAAACTGCAGCTGGCTATGTCCAGATGTTGCAGAGAGCATTCCTCATGACTGAGGGCCCTCGTCTGTGTGGTAACAACTGGGTTTTTCAACAGGACAACGCTACAGTACACAATGTACGCAGGACAAGGGACTTCTTCCAGGAGAATAACATCACTCTTTTGGCCCATCCTGCGTGTTCCCCTGATCTAAATCCAATTGAGAACCTTTGGGGATGGATGACAAGGGAAGTTTACAAAAATGGACAACAGTTCTAGACAGTAGATGGCCTTCGTGCGGCCGTCTTCACAACTTGGAGAAATGTTCCCACTCAACTCATTGAAACGCTTGCATCAAGCATAACGACTGAGTTACTCATTACTGAGTTCATGTTTAGGAGGTGGATTTCTGTTTTGGGGGGGTTTAGTTTTTTTTTGGAGGTGTGGTCCTAAACTTTTGATCAGCTGAAAAACAGCCTGTTTTAGTTTAATCGTTTTTTTTTTATTTTATTAAATTGAATGCTCAAAAAATGTTTTGTCTCTCTCCCATTTCTTCTTGTTGCATGTTGAAGCTCTACTTGGAACCTTGTTAAGATCCAGCCATGCTAAGTATGATTTCTTGCCATTTTTCAAGTAGTCTTAAACTTTTCATCAGGACTGTATTAAACTTGAATTTTACACTTGCAGATTAGAAAAATACATTTTTTTGGCAAAAAAGTGTGTTTTTAAAACCCAGAAAATGATGGGTATATTTCTAGCTTAAATTGCACACTGACTAATCCAGATGTTGTAGATTGCTCCAAAAAGTTTTTTTTTGGTAACAGAATATGAAAGCTGTATATATTAAACTTGAATTTAACAGTTGCAGATCAGGAAAATACTGTTTTTTGGCAAAAGAAAGTGTGTTTTTAAAACCCAAGAAAATGATGGGTGTATTTCTATTTTAAGACGTTAAGGACCTATGAAGAGTATACTCGTCATGGAGCACTGCTACTTAGCGCTCCATGGCGAGTATACTCATCATGGCATTAAACTGTCATGGGGTGACAGAGGGAGGGAGCTCCTCTCCTGCCCTGTCTGCTCAGTTGTGACAGACGGGAAAGGTTCCCATGGCAACAGGACGCCTTCTCTGGCATCCTGCTGTCCATGGTGCTGAACAGTTCTGTGCTAAAGGCATAGATCTGTTCAGACAAAGTGTAATTAAAAAGCAGTACAATACACTATATAGTTAACTGTACTATATCATACAGACATCAGACCCACTGGATCTTCAAGAACCAAGTGGGTCTGGGTAAAAAAAAAAGTTAAAAAAGTTAAAAATAAAATAAAAATCAAAAAACACATTTATCACTGAATAAAATAAAAAAATACACTACACATGTTAGGTATTGCCGCGTCCATAACGACCTGATCTATAAAACGGTCATGTTACTTTCCCAGCACGGTGAACGCCATAAAAATAAAAAAATTAAACTTAGAGAAAATTGAAATTTTGCCCACCTTACTTCCCAAAAAAGGTAATAAAAGTGATCAAAAAAATTGCATGTACGCCGAAATAGTACCAATCAAGCCGTCACCTCATCCCACAAAAAATGAGCCCCTACATGAGACAATGGCCCAAAAAATAAAAAAACTATGGGTCTCAGACTATGGTTATACTATAACATTTTTTTCTTTTGTTTCAAAAATAATATTATTGTGTAAAACTTACATAAATAAATAAAAAGTATACATATTAGGTATCGCCTCGTCCGTATCAACCAGCTCTATAATAATATCACATGACCTAACCCCTCAGATGAACACCGCTAAAAATTTAAAATAAAAACTGTGCTAAATAAGCTATTTTTTGTCACCCTACATCACAAAAAATGGAATAGCAAGCGATCAAAAAGTCATATGCACCCCAAAATAGTTTCAATCAAACCGTCATCTCATCCCACAACAAATGAGACCCTACCTAAGATAATCGCCCAAAAACTGAAAAAACTATGGCTCTCAGACTATGGAAACACTAAAACATTTTTTTTGTTTTTAAAAATGAAAACTTACATAAATAAAAAATTTGTATACATATTAGGTATCGCCGCATCCGTGACAACCTGCTCTATAAAAATACCACATGATCTAACCTGTTAGATGAATGTTGTAAATAACAAAAAAAAGGTGCCAAAAAAGCTATTTCTTGTTACCTTGCCTCACAAAAAGTGTAATATAGAGCAACCAAAAATCATATGTACCCTAAACTAGTACCAACAAAACTTCCACCCTATCCCGTAGTTTATAAAATGGGGTCACTTTTATGGAGTTTCTACTCTATGGGTGCATCAGGGGGGCTTCAAATGGGACATGCTGTCAAAAAAACCAGTCCAGCAAAATCTGCCTTCCAAAAACCATATGGCATTCCTTTCCTGCTGCGCCCTGCCGTGTGCCCGTACAGCAGTTTACGACCACATATGGGGTATTTCTATAAACTACAGAATCAGTGCCCTAAATAATGAGTTTTTTGGGCTGTTAACCCTTGCTTTGTAACTGGAAAAAATAGATTTTTTTGAAAATGTCTGAGAAATTTCAAGATTTACTTCTAAACTTCTAAGTCTTTTAACATCCGCATAAAATATAATTCCCAAAATGATCCAAACATAAAGTAGACATATGGGGAATGTAAAGTAATAACTATTGTTGGAGGTATTACTATGTATTATAGAAGTAGAGAAATTGAAACTTCAAAATTGAAGTGATAGGCAGAATGATAGGCAGAGGCGCATAAATGAGTTCAACACATGGCTTGGTAAATGGTGTCAAGAGCAAGGATTTGGCTTTTTTTCTCATAATAGCTCTACTTGGAATAGAAAGGAACTGTACAAAAAAGATGGTTTGCATCTTTCTCTCAAAGGAACAAATGTACTTAGTGAACAACTCCAAGAATTTGCGAAAGAGTATTTAAACTAGGAAGGGGGGGGGGCAAAAGAGTTAAAATAAAAGAGTCCAATTGCCCCCCGAAACAATGCCAGAACAGGTCAGAAGCACAGAGGGTAAGAAATAAGCTCTGAGTCCTCTCTACAAATGCTCGCAGTTTAGGTAAAAAAATCAATGAACTTGGGTCAATAATGGCATCTGAGAATGTAGATTTAGTGGCTGTTACGGAGACATGGTTTAATGAAAGAAATGACTGGGACATAACCATACCAGCGTACTCTTTATACAGAAGAGACAGAGAAGGCAAGAAAGGAGGAGGAGTGGCCCTGTATGTGAAAGATAGCATTAAATCTAACCTAATACAAGTTGGTGAGGCCAACATAGAGTCAGTTTGGGTTACGTTGCAGTTTGCTAATCATGCAGTAACTCGTGTAGGTGTGATATATAGACCACCTGGTCAAGTTAAAGAACTAGATGATCTACTAGTTGAAGAAATAGCTAAAATGACAATGAAAGGAGAAGTTATCATTATGGGAGATTTCAATCTTCCAGATATAAACTGGAAAACCAAAATAGCAAGTTCTACCAGGAGTACAGATATTCTAAATTCCCTACTGGGGTTATCCCTACAACAAATGGTTGAGGAGCCAACCCGGAGGGAGGCCATTTTGGATTTGATATTCACAAATGGGGATTCGGTATATGATGTCATTGTAGGCGAAACCTTGGAATCTAGTGATCACCAGTCAGTGTGGTTTAATATAAGAACTGTGAAAGAGTCCCACCACACAAAAACAAAAGTTTTAGATTTTAGAAAAACTGACTTTTCAAAAATGAAATTAGTCATAAATGAGTCCTTATCAGACTGGAACGGATTACATGGAGTCCAGGAGAAATGGGACTACTTAAAAGGTGCATTATTGAAGGCAACAGAAAATTGCATTAGACTTGTCAGTAAAAGCAAAAAAAGGAAGAGACCACTGTGGTACTCAGCAGAAGTGGCCCAAATCATTAAAAATAAAAAGCTAGCATTTTGTAATTATAAAAAAAACCAGAGCAATGAAGATAAGGAAATCTACAAGATTAGGCAGAAAGAGGCCAAGCAAGTTATAAGAACTTCTAAAGCTCAGGCAGAAGAAAAACTCGCTCAGTCTATGAAAAAAGGGGATAAGACATTCTTCAGATATATAAATGAAAAAAGGAAATTAAAACAAGGAATAAATAAATTAAAAACAAAGGACGGAAGGTATGTAGACGAGAATAAAGGGCTAGCCGACTGCCTTAATGAATACTTCTGTTCAGTTTTTACAAAAGAAAAAGAAGGACCTCCACTAGAAAGGATGACTAATAAATCGTTTGATGCATGTGTCTTTACAGAGGAAGATGTTCTAAGTTTGCTGTCTAAAGTGAAGACAAATAAGTCACAGGGGCCTGATGAGATACACCCAAAATTATTAAAAGAGCTTAGTGGTGAGCTGGCAAAACCGTTAACAGATCATTAGTAACAGGAGTCGTCCCGGAAGATTGGAAATTGGCAAATGTCGTGCCCATTCACAAGAAAGGTAGTAGGGAGGAATCGAGCAACTATAGACCAGTGAGTCTGACATCAATAGTAGGCAAATTAATGGAAACCCTATTAAAGGATAGGATTGTGGAACATCTAAAATCCCATGGATTGCAAGATGAAAAACAGCATGGGTTTACTTCAGGGAGATCATGTCAAACAAATCTTATAGATTTTTTTGACTGGGTGACTAAAATAATAGACGGTGGAGGTGCAGTAGACATCGCATATCTAGATTTTAGTAAGGCTTTTGACACTGTCCCACAAAGAAGACTTATCAATAAACTGCAGTCATTGAGCATGGACTCCCATATTGTTGAGTGGATTAGGCAGTGGCTGAGTGACAGACAACAGAGGGTTGTAGTCAATGGAGAACATTCAAAACAAGGTCATGTTACCAGCGGGATTCCACAGGGATCTGTACTGGGACCAATTTTGTTTAATATCTTCATAAGTGATATTGCAAAAGGCCTCGATGGTAAGGTTTGTCTTTTTGCTGATGACACAAAGATATGTAACAGGGTTGATGTTCCTGGAGGGAAACGCCAAATGGAAAAGGATTTAGGAAAACTAGAAGACTGGTCAGAACTCTGGCAACTGAAATTTAATGTGGATAAGTGCAAGATAATGCACCTGGGGCGTAAAAACCCAAGGGCAGAATATAGAATATTTGACACAGTCCTGACCTCAGTATCTGAGGAAAGGGATTTAGGAGTAATTATTTCAGAAGACTTAAAGGTGGGAAGACAATGTAATAAAGCAGCACGAAATGCCAGCAGAATGCTTGGATGTATAGGGAGAGGTATAAGCAGTAGAAAGAGTGAAGTGCTTATGCCGCTGTACAGATCACTGGTGAGACCTCACTTGGAGTATTGTGCGCAGTACTGGAGGCCATATCTCCAGAAGGATATAGATACTCTAGAGAGAGTTCAGAGAAGAGCTACTAAACTGGTCCATGGATTGCAGGATAAAACTTACCAGGAAAGGTTAAAAGACCTTAATATGTAGAGCTTGGAAGAAAGAAGAGACCGAGGGGATATGAGAGAAACTGCTAAATACATAAAGGGAATCAACTCGGTAAAGGAGGAGAGAAGATTTAAAAGAAGAAAAACTACCACAAGAGGACACAGTTTTAAATTAGAG
>NW_025334198.1:55000-90000 GCF_014858855.1 Bufo gargarizans | reverse complement strand
TGGGTGGCCGACAGTGGATCCAGCACGTTCACATTATCTCCCACCCAGTCTTCTGCAGAAAGCGCACAGATGGCGCCTGAAAACCAAGCCCATCAGTCTGTCACATCACCCCCATGCATATCAGGGAAACTGTCTGAGCCTCAAGTTATGCAGCAGTCTCTTATGCTGTTTGAAGACTCTGCTGGCAGGGTTTCCCAAGGGCATCCACCTAGCCCTTCCCCAGCGGTGGAAGACATAGAATGCACTGACACACAACCACTTATGTTTCCTGATGATGAGGACATGGGAATACCACCTCAGCATGTCTCTGATGATGACGAAACACAGGTGCCAACTGCTGCGTCTTTATGCAGTGTGCAGACTGAACAGGAAGTCAAGGAGGAAGACTGGGTGGAAGACGATGCAGGGGACGATGAGGTCCTAGACCCCACATGGAATGAAGGTCGTGCCACTGACTTTCACAGTTCGGAGGAAGAGGCAGTGGTGAGACCGAGCCAACAGCGTAGCAAAAGAGGGAGCAGTGGGCAAAAGCAGAACACCCGCCACCAAGAGACTCCGCCTGCTACTGACCGCCGCCATCTGGGACCGAGCACCCCAAAGGCAGCTTCAAGGAGTTCCCTGGCATGGCACTTCTTCATACAATGTGCTGACGACAAGACCCGAGTGGTTTGCACGCTGTGCCATCAGAGCCTGAAGTGAGGCATTAACGTTCTGAACCTTAGCACAACCTGCATGCAAAGCATGAACTGCAGTGGAGAAAACCCCCTAAAAACAAGGAAGTCACTCAGGCTCCCCCTGCTACCTCTTCTGCTGCCTCAGCCTCTTCTGCTGCCTCAGCCTCTTCTGCTGCTGCCGCCTCGGCCTCTTCCTCCGCCTCTGGAGGAACGTTGGCACCTGCCGCCCAGAAAACAGGGGATGTACCACCAACACCACCACCTCCGTCACCAAGCATCTCAACTATGTCACACAGCAGCGTTCAGCTCTCCATCTCACAAACATTTAAGAGAAAGCGTAAATTCCCACCTAGCATTTCTAAACTACTGGCCTATGAAATGCTGTCATTTAGGCTGGTGGACACAGACAGCTTCAAACAGCTCATGTCACTTACTCATCAAAGTATGTTGTTCCCAGCCGCCACTTCTTCTCTAAGAGAGCCGTGCCTTCCCTGCACAACCAAGTATCCAATAAAAATCAAGTGTGCACTGCGCAACGCCATCTGTGGCAAGGTCCACCTAACCACAGATACATATATATCTCCCTAACTGCACACTGGGTAAATGTAGTGGCAGCTGGGCCCCAGGCGGAGAGCTGTTTGGCACACGTCCTTCCGCCGCCAAGGATCGCAGGGCAACATTCTTTGCCTCCTGTTGCCTCCTCCTCCTACTCGGCTTCCTCCTCCTCCTCTTCTTCCACCTGCTCATCCAGTCAGCCACACACCTTCACCACCAACTTCAGCACAGCCCGGGGTAAACGTCAACAGGCCATTCTGAAACTCATATGTTTGGCGGACAGGCCCCACACCAAACAGGAGTTGTGGCGGGGTATAGAACAACAGACCGACGAGTGGTTGCTGCCGGTGAGCCTCAAGCCCGGCCTGGTGGTGTGCGATAATGGGCGAAATTTGGTGGTGCAGAAGTTCATTCACAACTACCCCGACATGTCAGAGCTGCTGCATAAAGTGCGGGCCGTCTGTTCGCGCTTCCGGCGTTCACATCCTGCCGCTGCTCGCCTCTCTGTGCTACAGCGTAACTTCGGCCTTCCCGCTCACCGCCTCATATGCGACGTGCCCACCAGGTGGAACTCCACCTTGCACATGCTGGACAGACTGTGCGAGCATCAGCAGGCCATAGTGGAGTTTCAGCTGCAGCACGCACGGGTCAGTCGCACTGCAGAACCGCACAACTTCACCACCAATGACTGGGCCTCCATGCGAGACCTGTGTGCCCTGTTGCGCTGTTTCGAGTACTCCACCAACATGGCCAGTGGCGATGACGCCGTTATCAGCGTTACAATTCCACTTCTATGTCTCCTTGAGAAAACACTTAGGGCGATGATGGAAGAGGAGGTGGTGCAGGAGGAGGATAAAGTGGGGTCATTTTTAGCACTTTCAGGCCAGTCTCTTCGAAGTGACTAAGAAGGAGGTTTTTTGCAACAGAAGAGGCCAGGTACAAATGTCGCCAGCCAGGGCCCACTACTGGAGGATGAGGATGAAGCATGTTCACAGCGGGGTGGCACCCAACGCAGCTCGGGCCCGTCACTGGTGCGTGACTGGGGGGAAACGCAGGACGATGACGATACGCCTCCCACAGAAGACAGCTTGTCCTTACCTCTGGGCAGCCTGGCACACATGAGTGACTACATGCTGCAGTGCCTGCGCAACGACAGCAGAGTTGCCCACATTTTAACGTGTGCAGACTACTGGGTTGCCACCCTGCTGGATCCACGGTACAAAGACAATGTGCCCACCTTACTTCCTGCACTGGAGTGTGAGAGGAAGATGCGCGAGTACAAGCGCACGTTGGTAGACATGCTACTGAGAGCATTCCCAAATGTCACAGGGGAACAAGTGGAAGCCCAAGGCGAAGGCAGAGGAGGAGCAAGAGGTCGCCAACGCAGCTGTGTCACGGCCAGCTCCTCTGAGGGCAGGGTTAGCATGGCAGAGATGTGGAAAAGTTTTGTCAACACGCCACAGCTAACTGCACCACCACCTGATACGGAACGTGTTAGCAGGAGGCAACATTTCACTAACATGATGGAACAGTACATGTGCACACCCCTCCACGTACTGACTGATGGTTCGGCCCCATTCAACTTCTGGGTCTCCAAATTGTCCACGTGGCCAGAACTAGCCTTTTATGCCTTGGAGGTGCTGGCCTGCCCAGCGGCCAGCGTTTTGTCTGAACGTGTATTCAGCACGGCAGGGGGCGTCATTACAGACAAACGCAACCGCCTGTCTACAGCCAATGTGGACAAGCTGACGTTCATAAAAATGAACCAGGCATGGATCCCACAGGACCTGTCCATCCCTTGTGCAGATTAGACATTAACTACCTCCCCTTAACCATATATTATTGTACTCCAGGGCACTTCTTAATTCAATCCTATTTTTATTTTCATTTTACCATTATATTGCGAGGCAACCCAAAGTTGAATGAACCTCTCCTCTGCCTGGGTGCCGGGGCCTAAATATATGACAATGGACTGTTCCAGTGTTGGGTGACGTGAAGCCTGATACTCTGCTATGACATGAAGCCAGATTCTCTGCTATGGGACCTCTCTCCAATTGATATTGGTTAATTTTTATTTATTTTATTTTTATTCATTTCCCTATCCACATTTGTTTGCACGGGATTTAACTACATTTTGCTGCCTTTTGCAGCCCTCTAGCCCTTTCCTGGGCTGTTTTACAGCCTCTTTAGTGCCAAAAAGTTCGGGTCCCCATTGACTTCAATGGGGTTCGTGTTCGGGACGAAGTTCAGGTCGGGTTTGGATCCTGAACATTTCAGGGAAGTTCGGCCGAACTTCTCGAACCCGAACATCCAGGTGTTCGCTCAACTCTACTAAGTACCTCTAATTGTGATCTAGACAATTCTGTATTTGATAGATTAATTACCTTGGGGTTGGTGACAGATGTTGAGTTATCAGCATTGCGCTTTGGATAGTTTTTGTTTATGATGTGTCGGGGATGCCTTACTCTTCATTCTGCGGCTTGAATATCGTGCAGGTAGCTGCACTGACCGATTAGAATCACCACCCACGGACGTATTTGAGGACATAGAACTGGATCTAGATCTTGACTCAACCAGAAATTTGTGCCATTTATAGACGAAGTTGTTCTCATAGTCTAGTTTATCCCGTTGGAATTTTTAACTTTTTTCTGATTTGATATGTTTTTCCCATATGTTGTATGAGTCTTGAATCTCTTATTCCCATTTTGCATGTTCACCAGTGGACAATCGAGATGCAAGTAGTTCAGTACTACTTTGAATAACTGGTTCCAACTCACATAGTGTTTTTTTTGTTCAAATTGATAATAGCCTGTATCAAAGACCTGGAGCAGATGTTGCATGACTCCTCCCACTTTGTCAAGAAATCCATGTCCTGGCTGTTGTAGGTGGGAAACATTTGGATCCTTAGGCCTCGAGGGATGTAATTGCATTTTAAATAATTTTCCAGGGATACCTGGTTCCACCAGGACTTCACCTGTTTAAGATGGTATTTTTTGAGTTTGTTATTAAATGGGACCAGATGGCGATCCAGGGAGAGCTTGTCTATGAGACCACCGTAACTGAGATCCGGGTCTCTCAGCTTGTAAAGAGTGTCTCTCAGCACATTCAGAGTGTCGCCAGAGCCGGTGCATTCCGCCACCAGAGAAGAGGACATCGCGTCTACAGTCTGGACCCCGTAGGCTGTGGATCCCTCCGCGATGGCTGACCAGACATCCCCCAAGATGTCAGTTGATGCTAAGCCTGCTCCCGCGGAAGACGCCGCCACCACAGTAGCCCAGGCCTTGGATCAGCCTGCTCCGCAGACGGCACCTTAACCCCGCGATGATCACTAGGAGGCACCGGAACCGGCCGCCCGGCCGCGACATCAGGTTGGAGCAGATGCGCTCCCTGAGTCCCAGGCCCGGTCCGTAGCTGCCCCTGCACCGCTCCCTGTGGGTCCCAATACCTCTAACAGGCCTAGGCCTGCTCCTCTAAGGACACCTACTGGTGCGATGGAGGCGGCCGGAACCTCCACTCCGCCGCCCAGTACTACTACTACCAGAGCGAGACGTTTGAATCCGGAGGTCCCTGTAAAGATCACTACCCATGCCCAGACGGCTTGGGTATACAAATTGAAGAATGGGTGAAGCATGTAATAGATGACCCCCAACCAGGAGACCCCAAATTGACCAGACACACTGGGACTGTGCTCTGGTTCTCTGTTGAAAGAGGAGTGAGATTCCTCCAGGACAGCCCTTCTGGGTCTGAAATCTTTGTGGGCCACCTCTCTGTGAAACGCCATTATTTGCCCCAGGCCCATCACAACCTTCAGTCAGGTCCATAAATATTGGGACATTGACACAATTGTAAACTTTTGGCTCTATACACCACCACAATAGATTTGAAATGAAACAAACAAGATGTGCTTTACCTGCAGACTGTCAGCTGTAATTTGAGGGTATTTACATTCAAATCAGGTGAACGGTGTAGGAATTTCAACAGTTTGCATATGTGCCTCCCACTTGTTGAGGATCCAAAAGTAATGGGACAATTAGCTTCTCAGCTGTTCCATGGCCATGTGTGTGTTATTCCATCATTATCCCAATTACAATGAGCAGATAAAAGGTCCAGAGTTCATTTCAAGTGTGCTATTTGCATTTGGAATCTGTTGCTGTCAACTCTCAAGATGAGATCCAAAGAGCTGTCAATATCAGTGAAGCCATCATTAGGCTGAAAAAACGCAACAAACCCATCAGAGAGATAGCAAAAACATCAGGCGCGGCCAAAACAACTGTTTGGAACATTCTTAAAAAGAAGGAACGCATCGGTGAGCTCAGCAACACCAAAAGATCCGGAAGACCATGGAAAACAACTGTGGTGGATGTCCGAATAATTATTTCCCTGGTGAATAAAACACCCTTTCACAACAGTTTGCCAGATCAAGAACACTCTCCAGGAGGTAGGTGTATGTGTGTCAAAGTCAACAATCAAGAGAAGACGTCACCAGAGTGAATTCAGAGGGTTCACCACAAGATGTAAACCATTGGTGAGCCTCAAAAACAGGAAGGCCAGATTAGAGTTTGCCAAACAACATCTAAAAAAGCCTTCACAGTTCTGGAACAACATCCTATGGACAGATGAGACCAAGATCAACTTGTACCAGAGTGATGCGAAGAGAAGAGTATGGAGAAGGAACTGCTCATGATCCTAAGCATACCACCTCATCAGTGAAGCATGATGGTGGTAGTGTCATGGTATGGGCATGTATAGCTGCCAATGGAACTGGTTCTCTTGTATTTATTGATGATGTGACTGCTGACAAAAGCAGCAGGATGAATTCTGAAGTGTTTCGGGCAATATTATCTGCTCATATTCAGCCAAATGCTTCAGGACTCATTGGACGATGCTTCACAGTGCAGATGGACAATGACCCAAAGCATACTGCAAAAGAAACCAAAGAGTTTCAGGGAAAGAAGTGGAATGTTCTGCAATGGCCGAGTCAATCCCCGGACCTGAATCCGATTGAGCATTTCACTTGCTGAAGACAAAACTGAAGGGAAAATGCCCCAAGAACAAGCAGGAACTGAGGCCGGGCAGAGCCTCACCAGGGATGAGACCAGCGTCTGGTGATGTCTATGCGTTCCAGACTTCAGGCTGTAATTAACTGCAAAGGATCCGCAACCAAGTATTAACCCCTTTAGGACACAGCCATATTTCACCTTAAGGACTAGGCCATTTTTTGCAAATCTGACCAGTGTCACTTTAAGTGGTGATAAATTTAAAACACTTTGACTTATCCAGGCCATTCTGAGATTGTTTTTTCATCATATATTGTACTTCATGACACTGGTAAAATGAAGTAAAATAAAAAAATATAAATTATTTATAAAAAAAATACCAAATTTACCAAAAATTTCCAAGTTTCAATTTCTCTACTTCTGTAATACATAGTAATACCTACACAAATAGTTATTACTTTACATTCCCCATATGTCTACTTCATGTTTGGATCAATTTGGGAATGATATTTTATTTTTGGGGATGTTACAAGGCTTAGAAGTTTAGAAGCAAATCTTGAAATTTTTCTGAAATTTTCAAAAACCCACTTTTTAGGGATCATTTCAGGTCTGAAGTCACTTTGTGAGCCTTACATAATAGAAACCACCCAAAAATGACCTCATTCTAAAAACTACCCCTCAAGGTATTCAAAACAGATTTTTAGAAACGTTGTTAACCCTTTAGGAGTTCCACAAGATTTAATGGCAAATGGTGATAAAATTTCTGAATTTTAGATTTTTGGGCAAATTTTCCATTTTAATCCATTTTTTCCAGTAACAAAGCAAGGGTTAACAGCCAAACAAAATGCTATATTTATTGACCCGATTCTTAGTTTGCAGAAACACCCCATATGTGGCCGTAAACTACTGTACGGACACACAGTAGGGCATAGAGGGAAAGGTGCGCTGTATGGTTTTTGGAAGGCAGATTTTGCTGGACTGTTTTTTTTTTACACCATGTCCCATTTGAAGCCCCCTTGATGCACCCCTAGAATAGAAACTCCATAAAAGTGACCCCATCTAAGAAACTACACCCCTCAAGGTATTTAAAACTGATTTTACAAACTTTGTTAACCCTTTAAGTGTTCCACAAGATTTAATGGAAAATAGAGATACAATTTCACTTTTTTGGCAGATTTTTCATTTTAATAATTTTTTTTCCAGTTACAAAGCAAGGGTTAACAGACAAACAAAACTCAATATTTATGGCTCTGATTCTGTAGTTTACAGAAACACCCCATATGTGGTTGTAAACCTGCTGTATGGGCACACAGCAGGGCGCAGAAGGAAAATAATTTTATACGGTTTAAACTCCCAAAAAGTGACCCCATTCAAGAAACTATGGGATAGGGTGGCAGTATTGTTGGTACTAGTTTAGGGTACATATGATCTTTGGTTGCTCTATATTACACTTTTTGTGAGGCAAAGTAACAAGAAATAGCTGTTTTGGCATTGGCAGTTTTTATTTTTTTTGTTATTTTCAACATTCATTTGACAGGTTAGATGATGTAATATTTTTATAGAGCCGGTTGTCACGGACGCGGCGATGCCTAATATGTATACTATTTTATTATTTATGTAAGTTTTACACAATGATTTCATTTTTGAAACAAAAAAAATCATATTTCAGTGTCTCCATAGTCTGAGAGCCATAGTTTTTTCATTTTGTGGTCAAATATCTTGGGTAGGGTATAATTTTTGCGGGATGTGATGACGGTTTGGCACTATTTTGGGGTGCGTATTACTTTTTTTTATTTTTACATATTATTATTTTATTTAATCCATTAAAAAAACAAAAAGAGCAGTAGTAATAAATTTAACAATTACATGATAAAAACATCAGGCATCAGCCAAGAGGAAGTAAGAGTGCTTAATACAATTGCATTGATAGAAGTAGTAGGGTATTTGTTCCCCTGCTACTAAAACACCCCCTACATGGAGATACTTGACCTATCCAGTATATTACAATAAATAACACATTACTTATATTACCTTTAAGCCTTTATTCCTTATTTCCCCCCTCCCCCATCCCACTCTTCCCCCTTCCCAAACCCATATCCCCCTACCCTATATCCATTGGGGGGGGGGGACGACGACAAAATAAATAAATAAAATATATATAAATTTATTTATATATTTTAGCCACTGAGCCCAAATTTTCTCATGTCTATAACCTATGTTACTCTTAATGTGTCCTACTCTTTCTATTATCCAATTGGAGTTTATCAAATTTTCCCATTCTTTTATTGTTGGTAACTCGGGGCGCATCCATCTTCTTGCTATCAATAAACGAGCTATAAAACATAATTTATATAACATAATTTCATTCTCCTTTGATAGCTCATGGGAAGTTTCACCCAAAATGCATATAGAAGCCGTCCATTGGATTTTAAAACTAAAATGACCCTGATTAATTCAATCAGACTACACCAGAATGGTTAAATCTTTGGGCACCTCCACCACATATGGATAATGTCCGCTTTATCATTCATACATCTAGGACAGTGATGGCGAACCTTTTAGATACCAAGTGCCCAAACTGCACCCCAAAACCCACATATTTATCACAAAGTGCCAACATGGGAATTTCCCCTGAATACTACAGTCCAGTATAGTATATCTTCCAAGTACTTCTCGCTATAAAAGCCTGTTTGCACTAAGTGCGCTGCCTGTGCTGTTCATAGTTCGCCTGCGCTGATGAATGGCAGGAAAAGTCTAAGGCCTCCTGCACATGACTGTAGGTGTCCCGTTGCCATATTGCGGACCGCATTTGCAGATCCCCAATACATGGGCATCGTTCCGTGTGCATTCTGCATCACGGATGCGGACCCATTAACTTTAATGGGTCTGCAAATCCAGAGATGCGGAATGGAAGCAGGGAACGGAACCCTACGGAGTGCTTCCATGGGGTTTCATCCTGTACTTCCGTTCCGAAAAAAGATAGAACATGTCCTATCTTTTTGCAGATCGTGGACACATTAAAGTGAATGGGTCCGTGATCCACTACGGTTGCCCCATGGTCGGTGTTCATGCATTGCGGCCCACAGCACGGCCACGGTTCGTGTGCAGGAGGCATAAGGCATATTGGTACACCATAGACTTTTCTGGGGTGCAAGTGCCCACAGAGAGGGCTCTGAGTGCCACCTCTGGCACCTGTGCCATAGGTTCGCCGTCACTGATCTCGGACATAGTCCGGGCGTTTTAGCTGAAACTTTCTTGAGCCATTTTGGTGTTATATATAAACGGTGTAGTATCATAAACTGAGTTACCCTATGAGAGGGGTTCCTCAGATATGGTTTAAAACACCAAAATTTCCCCCACTGATCGTCTGTTATTATCCCTATATCATTCTGCCATTTAAATTTACTATTACAAATAAATCCCTCACTTCTAGTTTCTCGTATCTTTTTATACAAACTTGACACCAATTTGTGCTTACCTTTCCAGCCTAATATATAATTCATCACCTCATGGGATTTTGTCACTATATCTTCCTTTTTTATAACCGTTTTGACAATATCCACCAACTGAATATATCTAAATTAACTTTGTCCATCTTCCCTTACATTCATTAATAATGTGTCCCTATCCTTCAGTGTTTCATTTTGAAAACATTGTGAAATATGCCATAAACCCTTATCAGCCCAATATTTGGCCTCCTTCAAAAAGGTAGCATTACCTAACCTCCTATTATACCATAATGGTGTGACTTTAATCTGCCCCTCTAAATTCTGTGACTTTTTGACTTTACTCCATACCCTCACCAATGATTTTACCAATGGGATTTTATATAGGTGCGTACTTTCCAATTGTCCTGATTCGAGTAATGTGAATATGTCCTGTAAACCACCCTCACTCTTACATACCTAATGACTCTGGAAGTCCACCTGTGTCCAATTCATCATTGTTGCAATATTAGCTACCATATAGTACAATCTGATATCTGGGACCTCTAGTCCTCCTTGTTCATAAGATCTTGTAAGCCAGTATAACTTTGTCCTTACCCTTTTGTTTGACCAAATTAATACATTGAATAATTTCTCTATGTCATGAAAAACCGAGTCCCCCAAGTAAATAGGACTGTTTCTGATGACATAGAGCAACTGAGGTAGCAGTATCATTTTAATTAGTCCAATTCTATCTGCTTTGTTTATTGGTAGTTTATTCCAGACTTTAATCCTCTCCTTCATTCTATCAAGTAATGGTTTAATATTCAATGCTATAAATTTATTAGGGTCCTTAGATATTTCCAGGCCTAAGTATTTAAAACTGTCCTGGGGACTAAGAATCTTGAATTTTGCCTCTGAAATCACATTCTTGTCATTCAGAGGGAGCAGAGTCGATTTATCCCAGTTGATTAGTATACCTGATTGTCTACCAAACTCCTCCACCAGCGACATGACACGTTGCAGATCCTTATTTGTATCATCCAGGAAGAAGAGCAGATCATCTGCATATAGAGAGATTTTGTCCTCACTCCCCCTTAGTCCAAAGCCCCACAGATCCACATCCTGCCTAACCTTTATAGCCAGGATTTCTATTGTCAGGGCAAAAACCAAGGGGGAGAGAGGACAACCCTGTCTCACCCCTTGTTCTATACAGAAGCTATCAGATAATATACCATTAACTGATATTCTGGCTTTGGAATCTTTATATATAATCTTCATCCAGTCTATAAAGCATGGGCCAATACCAAATTTTGTCATAGCTTCCCATACAAAGTCCCAGTTCACAGAGTCAAATGCCTTATGGGCATCTAATGATAGAATAGAGCATACTTTTTTTATTATTCTCTGTAAACTGGATATTTGCAAAGACCCTAAGCAAGTCCATTGTTGTAGACCTATCCGGAATGAATCCGTTTTGGTCCTTATGGATCAAATGTACTATGACCTTCCTCAACCTTTTCGCCAAAATCCTAGCCAGAATTTTACAATCATTATTCATGAGTGAAATTGGACGGTACGATATGGGATCCAATCGGTCCTTATCTTTTTTGGGGATTAAAATAATTGTCGCGTCTCCCATAGACTCTGGGCGACATCCTGTACCTTTTGAGTATTCAAATACTTCCATAAGTCTATTTGCCCAGAATTCTTTATCTCTTTTATATAATTCATTTGGAATACCGTTCGGGCCTGGTGTTTTACCAGATGGTGCTTCATTTATTGCTACTAATATCTCCTTTACGGATATAGGCCGGTCTTATGCTATCTGTTGATCATCATTGAGTTTTGGGGTTTTCTATTTCTCGTTTCTTCTCTATGTATCGGGTTTTTTTCTGAGTACAATTCTTTATAAAAGGTCTTGAATATATCCCGTATTTTTTCCTGATCATTATATAGTAGCCATCTTTTCCTCTAATTGCGGCGATATTCTCAACCACCTCCATATTCTTGATTATCTTGGATAAGACTTTACCCCGTTTACCTCCTTCCCAGTAATTCCTAGTTTTGACAAATAATTATTTATTCTGCGCCCTTTCCTTGATGAAATTATCATAATTATTAACTGCTGTTATCCACTCATTTTTTATTTCCTGTGTTTTTTTCCCTTATCATCTGTGCCTCCTTATTTGGCACCTTAGTTCTTAAATCTTCCTCTTTTTTGCTATATCCTTTTTTAAGCTCAATAATCTTTTTATTTATCAATCCTCTTATGTAGGCCTTAGCAGTGTCCCAAACCACATTCACTCCAGCTGTATCCTTATTAATTTGAAAAAAGAAAGTCAAATCATTTAATATCTGATCTTCGTTACCTATTAAATTGAGCCATATGGGATTTATCATGTAGTTTTCACGCTTCCCTTTCAGATTCTCAACTTTCAAACCCACCTTTACCCGTACTGGAGAGTGATCTGAGATACATCTCGGTTCATACAAGACCTCTATAAAGTCTATTCTTGACAAAGAATCGTAGCTCTTACTAGAACAAGAGTACTGTTTTGCTTCTGGATACTGAATCCTCCATATGTCCCCCTACCCAAATTCTTGCATTCGTTTTTTTAGCGGAGTAACTACCATTTTTGTAGGGTTTTCACTTTTTGTTACTCTACCTAAGTTATTATTCATTGTGCAGTTGAAATCACCCATTAATATTAATAAAGAGTCACCTTTGTCAAACAGAAACTCATAATTTTAAGACATTTTCAAAATATCCGTATAAAAATATATACCGTCCCTCTACATCAATGTTCGTCAAGATTATAGAGCACATAACATCCTTATGAATAATAATGCTAACCCCCCTGCTATACCGATTGAACACAGAGTGGAATTGGTGAGTTTAGTCTGTCTCTAACCATATGAGTCTCTACCAGACAAACAAGCGCTGGAAGATATCTCCCAATGATATCAAATACTGCATACATTTTTATTTCTCCCCAAGGCCTCTCACATTCCAACATAAAATTTTTGCATAGATCATATTTTTTACTTCTTATAGTATATATTTAAGGAGCAGTGAAAAAAAAAAAAAAAAAAAAAAAATATTCTTTGTCCTCCCCTCTCCACCCCCATCTCCCTCCCCCCAACCCTCACATGATGCCCTCGACCAAAATGGGGCTTGAACATCCTACCCAACTGGCGTATACTCTGTATCCCCTCCCCCCCAGCCACCATCAACAAATTACGATACAGATTTGTGCTATACTGTTATCCTAAGCCCATAAGTTCCAACCATTTCTGTAACTCTTGTGGGGAAGAGAAAAAACAAACGTTATCATTGTACACCACTCTAAGTTTTGCCGGGTACAGAAGGGAGTATTTAATCTCAGCGTGGCGTAATCTTTTTTTACTTCTATACATTTTCCTCGTTCTTTTCGCGTTGTTACAGAGTAATCTGGGTATATTACTACCCTTGAGCCATTAATTTCAACCAATTCTAATGCTCTTATTCTCCTCATATCCATTTCTTTATCCTTGAATGGGAAAATTTTGCAATAATATTTCTAGGTAGGTTTCCTGGTATATTTTTCCCTGGAACTCTATGTGCTCTCTCAATTATGAATTGACTGGACAAGTTTTCCCTTCCTACCAGTATTGGATTTTATTACTGCTAGAATAATATCACCGAGTGTCGGTGTTTCTAAAGTGTCTGGTTGAGGCAATTCATGCATTTGCCCACTTTCCCCAGCCAGGGGTTTATTTTGAATATTTGATTTCATTTGACCTCTACTTGAGAACGTATCCGTGGTCTGGAGAAATTTATCCATTTTCCCTTGCCGTTCGGCTCTAGTTCTTCCCATACCCTTTTTTTTTTTTACGGTATTCACCTGACGAGTTAGGTCATGTGATATTTTTATAGAGCAGGTTATTACGGATGCGGCAATACCTAATATGTAAACTTTTTTTATATATTTAAGTTTTAATCAATTATTAAATTTTTGAAACAAAAACTAAAAAATCTAGTTTTAGTGTCTCCATATTCTGAGAGCCATAGTTTTTTTCAGTTTTTGGGCAATTATCTTAGGTACGGTTTAATTTTTTTGTGGGATGAGGTGACGGCTTGATTAGTACTATTTTGGCGCACATACAACTTTTTTGATCACTTTTATTGCCTTTTTTGGGAAGTAAAGGGGGCAAAATTTCAACTTCATCATAGTTTTTTATTTTTTGTTTTTATGGCGTTTACCGTTCGGGTAAAGTAACATTTTATAGATCAGGTTGTTACGGACGTGGTGATATCAAACATGTAGGGATTTTTTTTTTCATTTTTAATCAGTGATAAATGTGTTTTTTGATTTTTACTTTGTTTTCACTTTTTTTTCACTTTTTTTTTACCCAGACCCACTTGGTTCTTGAAGATCCAGTGGGTCTGATGTCTGTATAATACAGTACAGTACACTGTATTTTACTTACACTTTGTCTGATCAGATCTCTGCCTTTACCACAGATCTGTTCAGTACGAACCGCGGTATGGAAAGCGGTAAACAGCTGACATCACAGCACAGATGTCAGCCGTTTATACCAGAGTGTCAGCAATGTGCTTACACTCTGGTATACCCACTGGACACCAATGGGGGGATCACGGTCCCTCCACACCGCCTGCACCACCCGCCGGCATAAAATTATTCAGGGGTGCAGGGGGGTGAAAAATCAATATTTTCGGCATTTTAAAGTTTCTGATCGCGGGGATAAGAAACTGCAGCAAACCGCAGGTCTGAATTGACCTGTGGTTTGCTGCGATTGCCGACATGGAGGGGTCACAGGACCCCCCGGCGCATCTAGCCAAGGTGCCTGCTCAATGATTTGAGCAGGCACCGGATTCCGATCACCGCCCGCCGGTGATCAGAACCATATATGACGTACCGGTACGTCATGTGTCCTGAAGAGGTTATAAAGTGAAAGTTTGAGTTATGATTATTTTTTGTCCCATTACTTTTGGTTCGTTGACAAGTGGGAGGCACAGATGCAAACTGCTGTAATTCCTGCACCGTTCACCTGATTTGGATGTAAAAACCCTCAAATTAAAGCTGACAGTCTGCAGGTAAAGCACATCTTGTTAGTTTCATTTCAAATCCTTTGTGGTGGTGAATAGAGCCACAAAAATTTAGAATTGTGTTGATGTCCCAATATTTATGGACCTGACTGTATACACAGGGGATCAAGTGGAATACACCCCCATGCGCTCAATACAAGGCCCCTTTGCTGCCGGACTGACCCTCCTGGCCAAACCTTTAACCCTGCAGTCACCCAGAGACCTGGCAGGAAGACCCAGGCTCTGCAGGGAAGGTCCGTTCTTTACAAGAAACCCCAGATGGCTGAATGAGGTTCAGAGAACAGCCGCAGCCTGAGCCACTCATCCCTGGCCTGGCCGCACCACCAACACTACGGGTGGGCCAAATCAACAATTTTGTTCTCACTTTTAATCCCAGGGTGCAGCCATATGTGTTACCATGGAAGCAGCCCCAGGCACCCTCTGTTTGCCTTCCAGAACCCCTTCAGCTGGAAGTATTAACCGCCTCTGCAGCGGCTAGGGATCCCGGCTTGCAGCATGTCACAGCTGCATTCTCCAGGCTGTCTGCTCAGCCAACTCCAAAAGACACCACTAGAGGACAGTGGTGTACTACTATAGCTGTGAATTTGAGCTACTAGAGGCAAGTGCGTCCCCCTGATGCGCTTCAGTAGCTCGAGCAGCGAGGAAGACATGGATGTCCTTCTCTAAAGAGTCATCCTCTTCTAAAATAAGGACATTCGGGAGCCACATCGTGGACTGTTCCTGACGGTGAGGACCCGTTGGCATTGTTTTAATGTTTTCTTTTCCAGGTTGCCCTATTTTGTCCTCACCCTGATGGTCATGTATTGTAAGGACTCCCTCCATCATCATTTAACCCCTTGCATCCAAGTTTTCTCATCGTTTTACCCACTTTCTCAAGTTACTTGATAACCTCATGGGTTATAAAACTATGCTGCTATTTTATGTGCTTTTACCTGACATTTTATACTTCCCATCAGGGGTCGAGTGGAGGGGGAACGCGTGGGAACGGCGTTCCTGCACTTTTTTCATGGCAGGAACGCCGTTCCCTTTACAAGGCTCAAGCCAGGAGAACGCGGCTGAAATCAGGGGGTGAAGCGCACTGTGCAGGGCAGGCTAAGCGGCTTCACAGCTGTCTGTGCGGTGCTGCTGCTGTCTGTGACTCCTCTCATGGCGCCCCGCCCCCTACTGACATCATCTCCTTCACTTCTTCTGTCTAATACGCTGCGAGTATGTTCAGTCACTTCGCAGCTGACACATAGGAGATCATTTAGAAGTTCATCATTAAGAAAAGTTTGTCCCTGGGATTCGAACTCACGACCTCTACACATCAGAGGCAAAGCATTTACATTCACAGCCATGAATGCTGTCTAGGTAGTTGCTTAAAAAAAAAAAAATAAGACTTCTACTTATACCTAGTGTACTGATACCTAGTGTACAACCATACACATGACAGCTGCCCCAACACACCCAGCTCTGCTACATCCATACACAGTGGGCAAAGTTACCTACAGTAGAAGTCTTATATATTTTTTTTTTAAGTGATTAGCTAGACAGCTTTCATAGCTGTGAGGGCATATGCCTTGCCTCTGATGTGTAGGGGTCATGAGTTCGAATCCCATGACAAACTTTTCTAAAAGTGTTTTTTTTTTTTTTTTTTAAATACCGGACTGTTACTTTACTGCCACGGGGGAGGCGGGCTATTGGCGCCATGATACTGGCACATGAAGGGGGTAGGAGAGAGGAACTTGATACTGGCACATTAGGGGACAGGGGGAGAGGATGGCACTATGATATTGTGTTTTGATCACAATGTGTAAATTTGGCTCAGTCCGCAGCTACACAAATTACAGCGTGCTAGATTTTCTGTGCTTTTTTTTTTTTTTTTTGAGGGGGGGGGGGGGGGTTGCAGTGGATCTTGGGTGAGTTCCCACACTTTTTTTCCCAGGACTTGACCCCTGCTTCCCATTGAATTATAATTAACTTTTCCTACTCCTGTGGATTACAATTGACTTTTAAAGTTTCCAGAGGATTCTACGTCAAGCACTTCAAGTCAAAGGACTCAAGTTATTTTTGAGCCTACCCTTGCATTAATAAAATTGCACTATTTTGTATATAAAAAATGGTTTATTGCAACGTTAAAAAAGCTTGCACCCAATGAAAAGACTCAAACGTATACCTGAGTTCTTTGTGATTCCTATTTAATGCAATTGCACTAATGTCAGTACCAGTTTACCTGTTGTGTAACGTTCAAGTATAATATGCCCATATGTGTATTCTCTTTTAGGTGCCGCAATGTGAATTTATGCACTATTTGTGATGATTGCACTTAACCAAAAATGTAGCAACTTACTCCAGTATGCCTTACTTTACAGCTCATTTTATGTCGGGTGGTAATAATTCAATTAAGAATTATTAATTATGGTCATAAAAATAATTAATCATAAAAAAATTAAATTTATAAAATTTGTCATAAATTCTTAAAATCATGACCTGGTGAATCGTAGACAACCTAATTGATACAATTCACATCTGAGTCCGACTATTTCCTCAGATAAATAAGTTCTTTTTGACGTGAGATGACGTTAATGATAAAACACGTAGTTCTGCATTATACAATAATACACAGGTATTATAAAAATATGCAGATTTATTGGTTACAAGATTATAAACATATATAAGTAAATAAACACAATGATACATGCAAATGAATATATATATAGCGTTAATATAAAGCATTACAAGCTTAACAATACATGTGAGTGGAAATAACTTGTCACATGATAACCAAGCTATTATTAGGTTAGGATATCAAATAGGAACATAATTTATATATTATCTCTGTTCAGAGAAAGCCTCATGATATCAGGACGGGCATGTCTAATCCTAGACATCAATATGGAATGCTAAATACATTCCACCCCCCTCTAACCAACTACACGTCACATGACTTCAGGCATGGGCAAATCCATCCATGGATATAACTTAGAAGAGATAGCTGTATCCTTCCGCCCCATCCTGGACTATTTTCACACATATGACTTTGGTAAGACTATTAAGACAAATGACAGGGATATAGGATCTTTGCTAGATCATATCTTAAATGGGAAGGACTTGAAATAAGTCTTTCCTGTGGGAATCCATCACTTAGCTTGGCGAAGAATGTTCTATCAATATATATATATATATATATATATATATCTAAGCAATTATTTAATGCTTTGCTAGATTATGAGTCTTGATTCTTCTGCAGGTAGAATGAAGCCTCACAATATCCTAAGACTACATCTCAATATGGAGATGATCAATTAATTTAATTATTTATTTATTCGCCAATCTAGATGGTATAATTTCACCCACATTATCAAATTAGTCTTAATAAAATGAAATATAATTTTCTGTGTCTCTTACCAAGTCCTAGTAGAAATCTCACTTCTGCTCCTAGGAAAGCTGGGTGGTCCATCATAGCACATCTCACCATGGCTTCCATCTTGATAGACCCCTCTAGACAGCTTTACTTCTCTTTCCTCTCCTCTTTCTTGTCTCTGTCCTCTCGTTCTCCCCCCTGTGTATGGTTTATGATCACAAACTTATCAGTTTGACACACTTTCCTAATTAGGAGCTTTCCAATCATTGTCGGATGGGTGTGATCATTGATAAGAAATGACATCATAACCTTACCCAGAATGCACTTTTGCTACTGTTGTAATGTCACCTACTCATACCTAGGTGGCACTGCTGTGTAAGCTATTTGCATCATAGTATAAAGGGTTAACTTCTGTAAGTCTGAATAAAGGAATAATATACAATTGACCTTAAAAGCTTTAATTCAAGGCTATAGGGATTAGATTTGACACTTGTAGCAATTAGAGACAGACCTCTAGGCGTCTCTGAATGTTTCTCACACTGTTTATTTGTGCATCGTAAATAACTTGAATAGCTTTGTTTTCTCAGAGATATCAGTACCTCCTCTCATACCAAAGAGGTGAATAATTGTTACAAAACACACATCTTCACAGACACTCTTTTAGAGACAAAGATTCTCCTAATGAGAAATATATATAATATACTGGATACATGTTGTCTTCATAACATATAACAGTATAATATATATTATATGTCCTACTGATTGTCTTATGCTAAGGACTAAGGCTCATTAAATGAATACATGAATATTATATATTTTGCTTCATTAATAAATGCCTAATTGTATAGGTAATTATCACCAGCTGCATAGAGCTTATCTTTACCTCCCTGTCATAAATTTTAAAGTAGACTAAGAAGGCCTCTTCTCAGACTGGTACATTCATGAGAAGAATAACACTAAAAAGTAGAAACCTTCGTGTGACCTTACTTTGGCCTTCTCAAGACATACAAAATTGTAACTATAGTCGAGCATGGCTCTTAAAGGTAATGAACATCCATCTTGACTAAAAATGAATTGGATATCAATGTATTTACCTATGAAAAGGCACAACAGTTCTCTCACCCCTTTATATGGACTGCCTATACGGACATTTAATACTAATAGCCTACATCTGGAGTCATATATCCCAGGTATCCATGTAGGACCAAGAGGGAAGTAGTGTTGAGCACGAATATTCGAATAACAAATTTTTATCTCGAATATCGCAACTTCGAGATTTCACAAATATTTCAAATATAGTTCTATATATTTGCAAAATCAAATATTCATATTTTTTTTTATCTGAAAATATGATTCCTCTCTGCTTCTTGCTTGTGGGTCAATGAGTCATTGGCCCACAAGCAACTGAATTGAAGCTGGAAGGAATCTCGTTTTCAGATGGACCAAATATGATGAATATTCGAAATAACGAATATAAAATCGCTATATTGCTGTATATTAGTTTTTTAGAATATTCGTCCTATTCTAATCTAAACCTATAATCTCGGTTATAATATTCGAGTTCACGAATATTACAACAGAAATATCGTAAAGGTTATTAAGTGTGCCCGACCGCATGACATCCCTAAAGTCACCTGAGGTGACTCACCTCATGTAGATCGCGACGATAAATAGTTCTCCAAGTATTTCCAGTCTCCACTGGACTCTCCACTCCAGACACTCAGTACAATGTGCTCGGCAAAGATCATCAGACACCGCTTTATAAAAGCCGAGGATGAAATCATCATAGCCGTAAGTAATATTATATTACAGTACTTTCGCATGCATGTCAGAACAATTATTATAAGTTGATCGATTCTAGTGAAATATTCGTAAATTCAAATATTTTCAATATGATATTTTTTTTATGGTTAAAATAGATAATACAGATCTGTGCACTAAGTATTCTTGTTACTTCACAGCACTATGTTTGTAGCCTGTATGTATGGACAACAGATGCGCTTATATCACATGCACATACATGGGCGTCTGCAGACATTTTTCCAGGGGGGGGGCATAATTTTATTACATCCATGCTCTGCTTGTTTCTGAGAATGTAATGAAGGGAAGGGGCATATTCATTATTACAAAATATAATAACGCATGAGCTGTGCAGTGGCGGATCCAGAGCCTAGTCTCGGGAGGGGCACTTCCAGATTATTTTCTGTCTGCCGCCACAAAACAATGGTGCTTATAGAACAGACTACACAGTGTAGCGGTATACTGTATATTGTGGGGCACAGTGTAGGCTATATGTGTATAACATAAACATATTTCACATGAAAACTTTTACAATTACTTGGCTTGGACCTGGGGGATCTTGGACACCACTTCAACACTTGGCTGGGGGCTTGGCGGAGCTGATGTGTTTTATCGTAATAAGAAAGATTTCATAATAAGGATTTGGAGAAGGGGCAGAGGGATAGCAGAGCAAGGAGAGGATGGTGCTGCTACTAGGGGGTCTTACCATGGGGGAGTAATAAAGCCCCCCCTAGTAGAAATAATCCTCCTTATAATGTGACAGTGCAAAAAATACCCCCTTGTAATGCTCCCAGTTGAGCTAATGTCCCCATAGTGCCCCCATAATGTGCCAGTATAAAATACCCCTATATAGTGCTCCCAGTAAATGCCTCTATAGTGCTCCTCTCCCCCCTTCCTGCTAGTGCCCCCCAGTAGATGCCCTCAGTGTCCCCTATAATTTGCAAGTATAAAATACAAGGGGTATTTTATACTTGCAAATTATAGGGGACACTGAGGGCATCTACTGGGGCATTTTATACTGGTACATTATGGGGGGGCACTAGCAGAAGTGGGGGGCGTACTCCTCTTCCCCTTCCCCAAAGTACCCACCATAATGTGTCCCAGTATAAAATGCTTCTGTATAGAGCCCCCCATATAAAACACCCCTTCTTTGTAGCCTCAGTAGATGCCCTTATAGTGCCCCCAATAATGTGCCAGTAATAACAGCCCCCCATCATGTGCCAGTAATAACAGCCCCCCATCATGTGCCAGTAATAACAGCCCCCCATCATGTGCCAGTAATGACAGCCCGTATTAAGTGCCAGTAATGACAGCTCCCCCTTGTGCCAGTAATGACAGCTTCCCTATTATGTGCCAGTAGCCAGAGACCCCCATTATGTGCCAGTAGCCAACAGTATTGTACACACACAAAAAATAAACACTTATACTTACCTCTTTGGCAGCGATGCGATGCAGGCCTCATCCAACCTGTGTCCCGCGCTGTATGGCTTAGGCGGCGCGATGACATCATTGCACCGCCTGCGCCGGCCTCTGATAGGCTGCAGTCACTAGGCTGGCAGCCTATCAGAGGAAGGGAAAGGGTCACGCCTCTCGCTCACCTGCCTCAGCAGAGTCATCTGTATCGCTGCTCTGAGGACGGCGATACAGATGACTATGGAGATGAATGCTTCCACAATGGAAGAGTTCATCTCCCTGTGCCCTGGCGCCACCCCCCACTTCTGCTGGCCCCAGGGGGGGCGCTTTTTCCCCCCTTGCCCCTCCCTGCAGACACCAATTTTCCTGTCACTCAATATATACTACACACTATATACCATACACACACACTATATACATAGTGAGAAATTGAGAAAGACTGCAATGAGCAGTTGAAACGTCGCACAGGGGAAATAAAGAGGGTCATTTTTTCACCATATCTTGGAGTGCTGCCTCTTCTTTGAAAAAAAATAAATAAAATATATATATATATATATATATATATATATATATATATATATATATATAGAGAGAGAGAGAGATTATATTTTATGTCCATGAGCTTTCTTTGTCTCACTGTATTTGCGGTTTCATTTAGCGTTACCCAGGGTGCACCACAGTGATGCAAACCAGCAGTACACCCAATACCGTACCGTCACTTCACTAGACAAGTACATCGCAGCTTAGCCGGCCAATATCCGATTGCTCCCACACACCCCACACACATAGAATCGCAATTCAATCCGATCTTATAGCAGTAACATTCAATCTCATATTTCCCCTTTAAAGACGTAACCACTTTTTGCAGGTTTGTTGAGGACATATGTTTTAAAATTTTGAATGTAAAAAATTGAACATAATCAGCGAGAATATGATGCCGGCATGCGCCAAATGCAGAGGCTGATGGCCAAGCTGAAGGAACAGCACCTGAAACAAAAGAGGGACATGTTCATGGTTTATAACCAAGTTAAAACGTTGCCATAGAGGCATGTTTGTTATTTTGTTAATAAATATTTTTTGGGTTATGTTCTAATGTCTGACTGCATTCTTTCATATTGTTCTGTGTTAGCATAATTTCTGTCTGTCCTGATCATATTGAGTTTAGTGTAGACCGTACCCACTGTTACCTTAACCTGCTGCTGTCTGTCCTGATCCGTATGACTTTGCACTAGGACTCAAGGGGCCTTCCTGCAATCTGATAAATTTAAATCTATATATAAAAAGGATGTATGTATGTATGAATGTGTGTATGTTCCACAAAAACTCAAAAACGCAACCATCAAATTCAATGAAATTTGGTATACACATCCCTTGCTTCCTGGAAAGATATCTTGTGGGGGTCTCAGCTCTCTAGGACGTACCGTTCCCGAGATATTACAAAAATATCACCTGCATTAGCCAATACAAGCCTCCTCCAGTCTTTCACTTAAATCCTAACTACCAACTGACGGGCGCTGTTGAGTTTCACAGTTAAAGGGCCGGTCACCGTGAAATTCACTGTTAAAGGGGCGGCCATTGCTAAAGTCACTGTTATTTAATATAAATTTGCAATAAATAAATACCCGAGCAACGTGGGGTCCACAGCTAGTTCATGTATCAAACATACGAAAGCAAACGATTAAACGTAATAAAATATATATTTACAAATAGAATTATGTAAAATATGAAAAAAAAGCCTCTAAGGAAAACTTTGGAGTTCTTTCTGGATCTCCAGCAACTCCTTATTCTGGATCTTCCTCTGCTCCTCCAGCTTACGCTGATGCTTCTGTAAGCGAGCTTGAAGTAGCCGGATTTTATTTTGTTGGGCTTTTATAGCCAGCATTTCATTGGCTTCAGATTTCTGATGCTCAAGGAGCCTTCTTTTAAGTTTTCGAACAACTGTTAGGATTTTTTTTATTACAGTTTTGAAAATTATATAGTTGGTTAATTAGTATTTCAATATAGTATAATGTTATTTAGTGTGTTAATTAATGCAAGTTCATTAGAGTATAATAGTATTTAATTGGTTTCTTTGAGATGAAAGAAGATTCTACACTTTCGTGTTGCTAAGCATTTCTGTTACCCATAGTCAATATGAATAACACATGAAAGTTCTCATCTTAAAATATAACTTCTAATACAAAAGAGCTATAAGATTTTTTGAATGCAAATTGAAGACAAAACTTTGTTAAAAGAGATTTTGGACACACTACAAGATCTAAATAGTCTTCTATAAACATAGTCCTGGCACCAGGTCTCTGAGATGCCATAAATTTAAAGACAATAATACATACTCAGACCCTTATCTGTAAGATAATAACGGACTTAGGATGGTCTTTGATATGTTTGTATCTTATATTTCAAATGCCCATTCATTCCACCATGTCTCCCTTATTGTATATACGACAGATGAAGTGACTGTTGAGTTCTTAGAAGCTTGCTATGTGACATCTTAATTATTATTTTATGGCCATTAAAATGTATCAAGCCACCACAACTCTTATTTTGTATTTATTAATGAGAGTACAAAATTACTTTGTTATAGTTATGTAATGTTTAATGTGAATTAGTTGGATACTTTATGGTTTTAATGTAGATTACAGATTTATTGTACTTTAAAAAAAAAATACGATTTCTCTACTTTTTGCTATTTTTAAATAATTTTAGGCCCTTTTTCTTATAAACATCGTATGGATATTTAATTATATAGCTGTGTGCACATATTTACCCTCCTGATGGGGGGTGTAGACCAGCTTCTCCCCATCTTCCAGAGGTGGGGGAGAGGAATCCCCTGGCTGTGATGGTCCTGGATCGGGTCCAGGCTGCTCCTCCTCTGCTCTCCTAGAATTTCTGTCTCTCACAGAAGGAGCGGGAACCCCTGTAATTACAGAATGCTAAGAATTTAGACAATCAACTCATAAATCATAACAAAGGTAAATAAATAAATACAAATCCTATATGGAGGGATCTGCATGGGATTCTGATTATCCACACGGTGGATTTGCCTCATTATGGGTTTATATTACATGACAAAACAAGTGTTACAGATGGGTAAAACTGACCTAAGTTAAAAAGTAGTATGACGTAACAGGGGTTATTTGATGCTATTATGTTGGTTATAATATATTTTTGGTCTGTCATCGATAAACTGTCTGCCCAGCTGCATTTTAAATATCTGCTGTCCGTCTTTACTCACAGTTGATTTTGTTGTCACGGTCACTTTATTATTAGAAGGAGGGGTAAAGTCGCTTGCAGATAGGTGGCGAGATGACTAGATTTCTATATGCTATTTAGGCACTGTTTAGTGCTGTTCTATTCAGCGGTTATAGGGAGTCTGTCATGTAAAATCCTCATTTTACTCCACTAACATCCTGATCTCCCTTACCTTACCCCTATTACAATATTTCCTTTGATATAGCATTTAATTAGTGGTTTATGAGGATAATTTGCTGGGTCTGGTGTGTGTGTGTGTATATATTATATATATATATATATATATATAGAGAGTAGAAAGGCACAAGGGACTATAATAGATGGAAGATATGCGTCACCGTGGATCCTGGCCTGGTTGAAGTAGGAGCCACTAGTGCACGGCCATGGTCAATATGAATAACACATAAAAGTTCTCATATTAAAATATAACTTCTAATACAAAAGAGCTATAAGATTTTTTTAATGCAAAAGTTCTTGGAAGTTCGTTATGTGACATGGTAATTATGTAAATGAGAGGGTTGGTACGAGTGAGCGCCAGCTATCCTGAGAAAAACTTTGGAGGGAACCAGCTACTAGATGGTTCAATTAGTCTTTTGCCCCTATACCCAGGACGGACGACCGATTTGCACGTCAGGACCGCTGCGGACCTCCACCAGAGTTTCCTCTGGCTTCGCCCTGCCCAGGCATAGTTCACCATCTTTCGGGTCCTATCGCGCGCACTCATGCTCTACCTCCCCGTGGTGTGCACGCCTTGGGTTTTTGGGGCCCGGGGGCGGGATCACACCTCAGCCAAGGCGCCCAGGCCCTCACCTTCATTGCGCCAACAGGGTTTTGCAGCGACGCCGGGGGCCGCTACCGGCCTAACACTGTCTGCGGGCTGGGCCTCGATCAGAAGGACTTGGGCCCGTGCGAGCGACGCCGGGGTAGGTCCGATATCCCGTACACATTTCCCGGGGATTCGGTGCTGGGCTCTACCCTCTTCACTCGCCGTTACTGAGGGAATCCTGATTAGTTTATTTTCCTACGCTTAGTAATATGCTTAAATTCAGCGGATCGCCACGTCTGATCTGTGGTCTGTGTCGGAAAAAAGGAGGCATCGAGGAGGGTGGGCGAGCACGCCAGCGGCGGCCCGGCCCCCCGCGACAGGCAGCCCTGTGTCGCCACAGACAGCCTGAACCTTACATCCACACCAGAGAGGGGCACGGGGCCTCTCGGAAGCCCTTCTACCTTCGCCCCCGGTACCCCACTTCCTACCTCCTCCCCGGATGAAGAGGAGGCGGAGGTCTCATCCAAAGTGAGATACCGGTTGGAGAGCTGCTCAAGAGGGGAGCCAGTTACGCCTTCCCTGGCTACTTTGGTCGGGCTCTTTTTCTTTTTTGAGAACCGTTTCCATCTGTTGATGTAGGACCCAGTCTCACTACCCTCTGCTGCGCTTTCATAGTGTGAAGACTGGGTCCCATCGGCCCGGTCTAGTCTCTCGACTTCCGCACTTAGCTCCCTGTCCCCTAGGGTCTCACAACTACGGGAGCCCGCCGCTTGGGGAGGGGCAGACATCACCCCATTTTGGTGGGGTTCCTTCTGTTCCATCTCCGCCTGGCGCCTCTCCCGGGACGGTCCACTCTTGGTCTTCACCGACCCCTTAACTCGACTGTCTCCGCCAGGATCCGCCTCAGGCGAAGAGACCTCCCGGGCCGCATTGACCTCTGAGAGGGGACAGCAACTAAATGGGTGTCCGAGCACACCACACAAGTTGACCTAATCTCCTCACAAGATGCGGCAAGGTGACCTGTCCCTCCACACAATGCGCACTTCTGCACTTGGCAGCTGGCGCTGAAGTGTGAAGGGCTGCCACACTTGTGACAGAGCTTAGGCTGCCCCCTGTAGAAAATGAGAATCCTATCCCGGACGATGAAGGCAGAGGATGGAATGTGGGAAACCGTACTTCCCAGACACTTCAACTTCACATTGAAAGTCCAGGCTCCCGACCAAATGCCAAATTCGTCCAGGTTTTTAGATGGTATACCCTGGACGTCACCATACTTGCTTAGCCAGGTCAGAATATCAATGCAAGAAAGCGATTTGTTACGGATCAAAATGGTCACTTTCTTGACGTTGTTCTGCCGGGTTATCGCCTGACTGAAAATACCCTTCCAATCCGGTAAGTTCTTAACCAGCTCATACCCGGACCAGAAAAGCTCTAGGCCCTCCGGCTGGGCAAAGCTGATGTCGAACTCCCTGAAACCATAGGGATGTATCAGGGCGAAGATGTCAGCCACCCTGAAACCCATCCCAAGCAGGAGCTCAACCACCCTTTTCCTTGTAGGGCAGGCATCATTGCTTCTCCACTATATTCCGTCTGGTCCCAGGGCCGGTTGTGGGCAGGGACCAGGTGGTCTCGCCCCCCCTTTCCTCTCGGAAAGATCACAGGCTGTGCCTGTCTATCCATAAGGATAGGTCCACCTTCTCACCCTCTACTGTCATTGAACTCTCCCCCCTTCTGAGGGCCTCCAGGTGTCGCCGTTGCAAGTCACCATCCGCGACTCCCGGGAATGAGGAAGCCAACGAGGATAGCCCCTCTCCCCCATGGCTGCAGGTGTTACGGCTGCAGGAGGGGCAACCGAACCGCCCCCCCCCCATTACACTAATACCAGATGTCTCTCCGGAGGGCGGCCACCAGGAGCCGCAGCCACTGCTTTCTCAGCGACGGTCCGCTGACTCCCAGCATCCATCCCATCTTTGGGACCAGATGCTGCACCTCCACCAACACCCCTTCCACCACCCTGCTCACATGCACCCTTTCTCCCTGCTGGGACAGCTGGTGCAGCAGGTGGTTTTACAGCAGGTGTCGTATTATTTTTACTTATCCTTTTATTGTTATCTTTAACTTTACCATCCTTATCTTTATTATTTATTTTATTATTATTTCCCTTATTATTCTTACTATACCCCCTGCCACCTTTATTGCCACTGGCCAAGCCCCCCTTCCCCTCTGCCCTTAAGACCTGGGCATTGAGCATCACACTCCTCCCCTCCCCAGCACTAAATTCAGCACTGGAGGAGGAGGCAGAAACTGAGGGGGCATGTCCAGTGGCAATGTACCTGGCCACTTGTTCCAGCGAAATGAATCCTTTCCTAGTGGACCGGAGCGCCGCAGTCATATCCTCCCCAGCTGCTCTCCAGTACGCAGGCGCTTACTGCCTGCACCTGTACGCGTCCAGAAGCACGGCCGGGCGTCCCCCGCCTCCTTTGATCCCCGTTGCACGTTTGCAGGTGCAGGCGGGGACCCAGAGCTATCACCGCTCTGTGTAGGAGGGACGGTGACCTCATCATCACACCGCCCCAGCACCACCCTACACACCGGGACGGCAGGCAGGGCGGCGGACGGGGTGGCTGACAGAGCGGTGGGCGGGGCCTCCCGATTTTCCGGCCCGCCCCCTCCACTTTCAATACGTGGCTGCTGGTTCCCTCTTTCTGCTGGCACCTTCTACCTGCCTCCACATGCAAGGATGGCTTCCTGCACCATTTTGGGCTGCACGATCTCCCCGCTCCTCTGCTCAGACACCACCCCAGATGCCGAGACAGGGAGTTTAGCGGGATACACGCCTGGTGAAGAATTTTCAGCCTCCACCAAGCGTGTATAGACCAAATGAGTCTGGATGTTTTCTTGTTTCTTGTTCTTTTTTTTCTTCTTGCCACCGCTCTCATCCTCGTCCAGCAGGTCCTCTCCGAAGGCAAAAGCCCGAAAGTCCACCGCATGCGATTCCAACATCCGGATCTCTCTCAGCAGACCGCCATCATCACCACTGTCATCCATGGCTGAGATCTCATCCGAAGATGGCACAAATGGTGTATTTGTTCCTGCTCTGGTGGGATACCACTGTACTCCTCCATTATTGGGGTTACCGGAAGGGCTGGTTCAGACTGCAAGGTTTGGGGACCTTCTTGGGATGCCAGAGATTCGGAGTCCTCCAACTCCTCCTCCTCGCTCCCCGCACGGCTCCCCTCTCCTCACAGCCTCCATTTCCCTAAACCGATCACCATTCACAAGCTTTTCCCTGAAGGGACTACTTCCCTCCAGCAATTGGTCTTGTCGCCTCAGAGAGGCCTCCAGGTCCTCTTTCTTTTTTTTTTTTTTTATTAACAATTTTTTTTGTTTTTTGTTTTCATCGTACAGAAAAAGCGATGGTCATATACAACGTACTTATGATCACAGTTGTTTTACACTTTTCAGAACGAATAATCCGACGTTTCAATCTACGTTGAAATAAGATACAGCCATTTGGTACATAAAAGAAAACAAACCAAAAGACCATAAAAGAAATACACATTAAAACACAAGGAGGTCCGGAAGGGACCCAACAGGATAGGTATAACAACGTTCAAGAATCCTCTATTTGGATGAGCTTTTCATTTAACTCTCGTGTTAAGAAACACCGATGTGAAAGCACTTTTAGGCAATTGTAAGTAAGCAGTCGTATGCATGACTAAGTGTAAAAACAGAATTGAACAGAAATTCCAATACAGTTGGTTAGTTAGCAACAGCTAAACAAATTTTCTATAATCTCTCCACGGGGCCCAAATCTGTAGAAAGATGTGCCTAGTACGTAGCTCCCAGTGTGATATCTCTTCTAAACGATAAATTTGGTCTAGCCTACTCCTCCAATGATCCAGGTTAGGGACCGTTGTAGATAGCCAGAGTTTAGGGATTAGTAATCTGGCAGCTACTATCATGAAAGAGAAGAGCGTAGTTTTGTGGGATTTAGATCTTCCTATACCAAGGCTGAGCAGTGAGATTTCAGGAGTGCAGGGGAAGGAGGTCTGACATATCTGATTACTGAGCTTAAATACTTCCGACCACCATGGCTGGATTAGCGCGCAGGACCACCAAACATGGAAGAAGGAGCCCCTTTCTTTGCAGCATCTCCAACAGATATCAGAGTATTGCGAATTATAGAGACAGGTCTTATCTGGGGTCTTGTACCAACGCGACAGTATTTTGTAGCTGTTCTCTTGAATTACAATACATCTGGATATTTTATGTGGAGTTATCAAGATCTGCGTTATTTCGGGGGGGGGGGGGGGGGGACAGGGTACGTTGTAGATCTGTCTCCCAAAGCCCAATTATAGCAGGTTTAACAGCAGAAGGAAGGGATTTAAGTTGTTTGTAGATATTGGATATGGTTTTGATGGGGTATTGAGAGGCCCCAATCAGCTTATCAAACCAAAGAAGGCTCTGAGCAGGCGAGGTTTTTTTGGCAAAAAGAAGTGATTCCCTTTTGATAAAATTCAAGAGAAAAGGGTTTTTGATTGTAACCTTAAGAAGGTCACAAATACTGTGATCAGAAAGGATACCTCCATCATCATTAAGGAGTTTAGAAACCTTCAGCTCTACATTTTCAAGAGCAGAGGGACAGCTATCTCTTAATTCTTTAGGGGCTAGGGAAATCACGTCTCCTACCGAAAGGAAAGGAGAAGGAAGGGTCAGAGCATCCTGCAGTAGACAAAAACCATCTCCAGACCTTCAGGGTGTTTTTGATCATGGGATTCGGAATAGTGTTGGGTGGTGGGGCGGGTTTATTGGACAAGACAAGGGCCCTACCAGGGGACGGCAGGAAAGCATTCTCTAGTACCATCCACAACTTATGAGGGGGGCTTCTAACCCAGTCTACTACTCTTGCGAGTTGAATGGCCTTCATATACATCTCTGGGTCAGGCAGTCCGATACCACCCCCGGACTTTGGCTTCGACAAAGTTTCAAAGGAAATACGGGAACTCTTCCCCTGCCATATAAATTTACGTATACTCCTGTTAAGAGAGGAAAAATAGGATTTGGGAATTTCAATGGGGAGTACTTGCATCAATATGTAAGTCTAGGGATCACCAGGGACATAAGTATGTTCTTTCCGTCCAAACCAGGATAAATAAGGTAAATTTAGAGAGTCCATCTGGGAGATCATAGATGTTAAGAGGGGTTTGTAATTGAGTCTAAACAAGTCTCCAAGACACGGGGATAATTTTACTCCTAGGTATGTCAAATGTTGGGTATGCCAATTGAAGGGGGATTTGTGTTGGAGAGAAGTGAGGGTCTGAGGGGAGAGGCCAATATGGATTATCTGAGATTTAGTCGCATTAATTTTGAAGTTTGACAAAGAGCCGAAAAAAGTGAGATCTGACATAATCACAGGTATAGATATAAGTGGGTTGGTAGTGAGTATTAAGAGGTCATCTGCGAAAGCAGCTAGCTTAATTCACAACCACCAACCCGCAATCCCTTGACGTCAGTGTTTTGCCGAAGAGATTGTAGCAGGGTTTCCATCACCAGGACGAAAAGAAGGGGGGAAAGGGGGCAACCTTGCCTTGTCCCATTGCTAATGGGAAAGTTAGAAGACAAGGTGTCGTTGACTGACACAGACGCCGAAGAGTGGGTATACATGGAGAAAACTGCATTTATGAATGGCTTAGGAATCTGAAATTCCGACAAGGTGAGAGAAATGTAAGTCCAATCCACCCTGTCGAATGCTTTTTCGGCGTCCGTGCCAAGCAAAACCAAGGGGGAGGACTTGTGAGAGGCCTAATATAGGGCGTTCAAAATTTTTGAGGTATTGTCCTTTCCTTCCCGACCTCTGACGAATCCCACCTGGTCTGGATGTATCAATTGCGGCAGAAGGCACTGAAGTCTAGTGGCCAACATTTTAGACAGTAGCTAAAGGTCTACATTTAAAAGGGAAATGGGGCGATAATTCGAACACAAGGTGGGATCCTTGCCCTGTTTAGGGATGACCGTGATGATGGCTTTTGTCATGTCTGTGGACAGTGGAAGTTTTTCTAAGGCCCTGGTTGTAGATTGGCAGCAAGAAGGGGAGTAGGATTTCTTTAAATGTGGAGTAATATGTGATCGGGAGCCCATCTGGGCCTGGGCATTTCCCTCTAGGGGTCGACTTAATGGCGGAAATCAACTCTGGGATGGTAAATGGTTTGAATAAGGATTCTCCCTGGAAGTTTAAGAGAAGACAAGAAGACATTAATGTTGGAGTCTCTGTCCAATGCAGGGTCTGGGAGTGTCGTAGAGGGGAGATTATATAAAGATTCATAAAATGTCCTAAATTGCTCTGCAATGTCTTTCGCCTTAAACAGATGAGAGCCCTGAGGTGATTTAATGCTTTGTATATAACGCAAAGACTTCCTCTGCTTAATTCTCTGCATTGCGAACTTAGAAGCTTTATTCCCATGTGCAAACACTTTCTGTTGCGCTGATAAATAATATTTGGCAGATTTCTCATTAAGAAAGTTCTTTAGTTCTGTCCTAAGGGAGGTGAGTTCAGAGAGATGTTGGGCTAACAAGGATTGTTTATGCGCCTTTTCTAGGGTATGAATTTTAGATAGAATGTCGGAGAGTCTCTTGTCAGATTGCTTTTTAAGAAAGGAGCAAAGGCTGATTAGTCTGCCTCTAATAAAGGCCTTATGGGCGTCCCATATCGTCTGAGGAGAGACATCTTTGGTGTTATTAACCGAGAAATATTCTTCCAGGGAAGAGGTGATTTGGGCAACATGTTTACTATTCCCCAGCAAGGATTCATTAAATCTCCAATTAGAAGTCCTATTATTTCCATTGGGTGGGCATATGTCACAGAACACAGGAGAGTGATCAGACAGAGTTATATCTCCTATCTTAGCCAGCGTGCAGAACTGTAAATGTTCTTTTGAGACGAAGATATAATCAATCCTACTGTAGGATTTATTGGAGGGAGAATAGAAGGAGTAATCAAAACTTTGGGGGTTAAGACAGCGCCATACATCTGTCACTCCAAGGTGTTGAAGTCTAGTATGGAGGGAGTTAAGGGCTTTTTGGGAAACGGCCGACTTTTTGGAGGTGGCGTCAAGAAGCGGGTTGAGAGCTATGTTAAAATCGCCTGCCAATATTAGTATTCCCTCTCTATGAGTTTCTATTAGAGCCATTAGTGCAGTAAGCCAAGCGATCTGATCTGTATTCGGAGCATATGCATTAACTAAGGTGAACACTGAAGTTCCTATCAAGCCTTTAAGTATGAGAAACCTGCCTTCTGGGTCCTGTATATGTGAGTTGTACTGGAAGGGCAGGTTCCTATGAAAGCCAATACTGACTCCCCTCGAGGCGGCACCCCCAGCCCCACAGTGGTACCATGTGGGAAATTTTGAAAAAGAGAGGTTGGGATAATTCCCATGTTTGAAATGTGTTTCCTGGAGGAAAATTAAAGAACATTTTTCTTTATTTAAAAGGGAAAAGATCTGGCATCTTTTGGATGGAGACCTCAGCCCTTTGACATTATAGGTTACTACTCTTAAGTCAGCCATAGCTATGGTGTATGTATGTAGAGGGTAAAACAAAAAATATGGGCAACAATTGTGCATGACTAACCAACCCCAATGGAGGGAGGGTTCCGCCTCGAGGTAAGCGACAGCTCCAGAGAAGGCAAGGGTTCTTCTTTAGTAGGTGATACACATCAGCATATGGGTAATATATAGCAGAGCATTCTTGAGACCTATCAAAGGACAAAGAAAAAATAACAACAGAACAAATTAAACAAAAACACAACCAAAGACAATGCCAGTATGCTACTAAGAAATAAGAGCAAACTAGCATTATATGCAGGGGGGGGATATTGCATTACTCAATGTAACCTGCAATAACTTTGACTCCCTTTTAGGAGGAAAACTAAAGCAAGATTAAACTCCAGCTATCATCTAAGTGGATGGGATTCTTTATGTATACTGGTCAATCCGAGTGGTCCTAGGACAAAAGCGACTCAGTACAGACCAACAACCTACGGAACAGGTAGGGCAGTATCTTCACCGCCAAGGGCTAGGAGGGCAATCTTGAAAAATTCTTATTGAAATAATCCATTCAATCATCCGTCAATGTCAATCGCTTAGAAGAAGAAGCTCGGCGGTTTCTCTTCATTCTATGAGATCTTTGAGTGCGAGGAGTTTCTCATGCACCTTCTATATTCAGAATAGGTATATCAGTAGTATCGCGGACCAGCTCCCAGTTTTCAACGGGAAGTGGCAGAATTTGCAGGATGTCATATGCCACGTTCAAATCCGCGTATGAATGGATGGAGATTCTGCGTCCATTGTGAAAGAAGGACAACCCAAATGGGAATAACCATCTGTACATGATCTTTATCTTTTATGTCTCAGCAGATCCGTGAGAGGTTGTAAAGATTTTCGCTTTTTCAGCGTGGATTGGGCCAGATCTTGATATATGGAGATGGGGTTGTCAACCCACGAAAACGAGGGGTTACTTCTTGCTCCTTTTAAGATAGCTTCCTTGACAGGGAAATGCAGGAACTTGCAGATAATGTCTCTTGGGGGATCCGTAGACTGAGGCTTGGGGCGCAGCGCTCTGTGAGCTCGTTCCAGAATCACCTCATGGGTGGAATCAGGGCCCAGGAGTTTCAAGCAAATTTGCATCACTGCTTCAGAGATTTCATCTGGGCCTACCGTTTCTGGAACACCCCTGAAGCGGAGGTTGTTCCTCCTGCCCCGATTTTCCTGATTCTCAAGTTGTGTATAAAGGGCATTCAAATGCTTCTGGTGAGCGCTTAGCTGATCGGAGGTCGCATTTTGGTGGGCAGTCAGGGCTAAATTCGCCTCCTCTAACGCTTCTACCCGCCTCCCTATGTGCTTCACATCTTCTTTAATAGAGCCAAGATCCCTCTTCAGCGGTTCCAAGGCTTCAGATAGGGCTCTTTTCAGGAAGGATTTGGAGAGCGATAGTGAGTCAGTTTCAGGAGACTCGTCTCTCACCTTTTCAGCAGTGTCTTCCGCCTGCTGCTTGCTTCTCGGCGTGCACGGAGGTTCCGGCGCCATTTTGGAGTCTCTGGCCGCATAGGTTTGTGCCGCTTTCTTTATAAATTTCTCCATTCCGCCCGCTTGAGAGCTTGATCTGGACGACTCTGGGGCATCAGCGGGTCTTGGCCCCTCGATCTTGACCATTGTTTGCTAAATTAGCTTGGAGTGAGAGCTTCTATGGGAATCATTAACAGCGGAGCAGCGCTTCACACAGCCATCTGGTTCAGGCGCTAGCTCCGGCCCCTCCAGGTCCTCTTTCAGGACCCAAATTTTTTCTTTGAGGGGGGGCCTCTTTGACTTAGAGGAGATGGTGGACCTGGCCCTCGTCTCTTTCAAATCCTTCCTTACTGCTTTGAGGTGCCGACCCAGCTCATCATATTCTCGCAGGTGGGCCGCTATACGGGAGCTGTAGGTGAGGGTGCTCTCTCCCTCCCACCGGGACCCCCATCCTATCTGGAATAACACCTCTCGGCCTCCTGCTGGTAGATTTTTTCCTGCCGACGTCTTCGGGTCCTCAAGGGGGGACTTGGCTACCACCGTGTCCAGTTGTTTTCACCCCCTCGCCGCCTTTGTTCAGGGTCGGTCTCTGCACGTCCA
>NW_025334198.1:0-50000 GCF_014858855.1 Bufo gargarizans | reverse complement strand
CTTTCCCAGCACTTAATTCAGCGCTGGAGGAGGAGGCAGAAACAGAGGGGGCGTGTCCAGTGGCAATGTACATCGCCATATGCTCCGGCGCGATGACTCCTTTTTTGATAGAGGACCGGAGCGCCGGAGACCTATTTTTCCCTGCAGCCCCGGCCCCTGGATCTTCAATGCGCAGACGCTTTTTGTTTACAGCGCCCGCGCTTTCACTCTCTCCTCTGGGAGCGCATCGAGAGGCGCGACCGGGCACCCCCCTGGCCGCGCCGACAGGACGACGCCCGGATACACCCCCACACACACCCCCAGCCGCGCTTTCGGCCACATTCACCACCATCTCCCCTGATCCCCTCCTCACATTCACAGCCGCAGGAGGGGACTCATGTCTATCACCGCCTTGTGTGGGAGGGTTGGTGACCCCATCACACCGCCCCAGCACCACCCTACACGCCGAGACGGCAGGCAGAGCAGGCGGAGCGGTGGGCGGGGCCACCTTTTTCACGGAAGCTAGCCCCGGCGCCGGACCATTCCCCCCATCCCACTGGGGAGTGGCCATCAGTACCGAAGGCCCCTGATTGAACCAAGGTTTTGCCGCTCTTCTCCTTCTCCATGTCGGCGTTCGGCGCCATCTTGGGACACACGCTGCCTCCTACAGGCACTACACTACGCAGTACTAACCTGCGGAGTACCTGGCACAGACTTTTCAGCCAGTAACAAGCGCTCCGCAGGGACATAAACAAAATATGACTCTACTGCCTGCTCTTTTTTCTTCTTGTTTTTTCTCTCTCTTTGTTCTGTTTCATCCAACAGTTCATCACCGAAGGCAAAACCCTGTAACTGTACAGGGGACTCTAGCCGACGTATCTCCTCCATCAGCCCACCTCCTCTGCTGCCCTCATCCTCGCTAAAGACCTCTGCGGCCGATGATGCGTCACCCTCGGATGAGGGCAATCCTGGCTGCAGCGCCGGGATGCTGCAGTAATCTCCCGGCACGGACCACTGCGAGTCTGCAGGAGGAGCTGGCGCAGGTTCCGGCTGAACCGACTGGGAGCTGACAGACGCGGACGACACCCTGGGCACGTGGACTACCTCATCCTCGCTGTCGCTATCTGCACGCCTTTCTCTCCTTTCCTCCGCCATTTTCAGGAATCTCTCCTCATTTAATAGCTTTTCCTTAAAAGGTCTGCTCCCATTTTAAAGCTTTACCTGTTTTTTTCTCTGCCTCCTTTACCTCTCCTTTGAGCCTCTTTATCTTTGCAGAGATAGGAGGTCTTTGCTTACTGTTTGTAAAGTTCGCCTTTGCCCTAAGCTGTTTAAGCTCCTGGCTAAGGCTCCTGAGGTGCCGTCCCAGCTCCTGGAACTCATCGAGATTGTACGCCACACGGGAGCTGTAGGTTTCAATGGTCTCCTTTTTCCTCCGAGACCCCCAACCTACCTGGGACGTCACCTCCTGTTCCTCTGCGGGAAGGCTTCTTCCTCCATGCGGCCTCAGGTCTTCAGGGGGGACACGGCTGCCACCACCGCGTCCAGATGATGCTACCCCCTCGCCGCCATCACTCCTGGCCGGTCGCTGCGACCCTCTACTCCCCTCCGACCCATGCCGAGGAGCAGAGGCACCCTTGTGGGTTGACATGGCCACAGGACCCTGCCAGCTCCCTAAGGAGAGGCAGGGCCTGGGCTGGGGAGAACGGTGGAAACTCTCGCCACAAGCCTGATTCCGCCCAGGGGATTAAGATGATAGGAAATCACCCTGGGCCTTGCTGCCTCTGGAAGTTCAGGAGCTCCACCCAAGCACGTCCTCCCTCCTTGCTGGTTGGAGCTGGAACTCTTTTTTTATTATAAAAGTACAAATCATAACAATAAATACACATAACAAACAGAAAACTTAAACAAAGACAGCATTCCAGCTGCCCCAGCCACATTCTCAAACACATTTACACCTACAACTATAAACTTACTAATAACACACTATAATGAAATGAAACTTACCTAGCCGGATCAGGTGTAAATCCTAACTCAAAATAAACGGAGAAAAATTAAACTAATAAAATCAAAAACAAAAAGTCAAACTTTAAACCAAAACAAGGCTACTGCGCCATAACATAAAATTGGGCAACCTGCCCATACAAAACAAAAGAAAAACAATATATATTTTTTTAAAATATTATAATAACACTACACACAACTTAGCCTAACCTAAACTGTCCCTAGCCATTCCCTATTCTGATCTAAGACCCTCAGGGCTGACCTCCGCCTCATGTCCTCAGCATGTCCGCATAGTCCGAGGCCACCCACATCCAGCCCTCGCCCGTGTAGTCCTGGACTGAAGGCAGGCCTCCCCACACTTAAAAAGTGCCCTCCCCACTTCCTAACCCACCCAACCTAACTAACTAACCCCCACTTGCCCTATCCTTAACATAACATAATATAATATAATATACGCACAACAATATACCACACACAATAAACTTTAACATAACTCACACATAACCAATCCCGAAGGACCAAGTTAAGCCTTTCAAAAAACCATATGCTATATTTCAAAACAAAAACCTAGGGTGAGAGTATCAGCCCACCGCCAGGAGGAGTACTACTAGACTACGGTACACTAAAAGCAAAGCCTCTCCAGAGGAGAGAGGCCCTACTGGTACCCAGTTTTTCGTACTCCAGAGAACGCACCTTCACCAGGTCCCCCAGAATGTTCCTACATACCTCATCCACTGGGAGGACTTTCTGCCTCGTTGAGACTAAACACCGTGCATTCCACGTGTAAAACCTGACCACTATGCTAACTAAAAAACATGTGCACAGGTCCCTTCTTCCCAGGTCTCTGAGCACTCCATAGGCCCACTCCGCATAGGAGAAGCTGGCAAGCCTAGGCCAGCCAATGGAAGCTCCCACCCGTTTGTACACTGCTGTATTAAAGGGACACTGAAGCAGGAAGTGCTCCATACTTTCCAGTATGGAGCCGCACTCCTCCCGGGGACAACCCCTTTCCTCAGAGTTCCTGTACTTCAGATTGTCCCTTACATACAGCCTCCCATGAAAGCAGCGCCAAGCCAAGTCCCAAAACTTCAAGGGGATCCTTGCAGAATTTAGCAACTGTAACCCCTTGTCTAGATCCCGGCTTGGGCAATCCTTGAGGGCCAGGGGCTTTTGGAAGTGGGACAACAAGACCCTCTCGTCAAGGGACCTCCTCGACAGAGTCCTGATTTCCCCTACCTCCAAACCCCACCGGCGGATTCCCTTCAGAATTGGGGTGACATAAGCCGGGAGATATCCATGAGGCATGCGCAAGTCCTTCACTCGCCCTCCTGTCTCCCATTTCTGGAAGAAAGGCCGAAACCACCCCCGGCAGGAGACTACCCACGGAGAAGCCCTCTCCATCCAGAGGTTTGCCAAATTTGCCTTAACAAATGTGTTTACAAGAAACACCACAGGGTTGACCATAGATAACCCCCCTAGTCTCCTCGTGCGGTAAGTCACCTCCCTCTTGATCAGGTTCAGTCTATTCCCCCATAAGAGTTGGAAGAACAGACTGTAAACCCGAGTCCAGAGAGGCTCTGGCAAGATACACACACTGCCCAAATAGATTAGCAAAGGGAGCAAGAAAGCTTTGATCAGGTGCACCCTTTCCCTGAGGGTCAAAGACCAGCCCTTCCACTGGTCGACCTTCTGAGTGGCGATCTTAAGCCTGTCGTCCCAATTTTGGGTGGGATAATCCCCATGGCCGAAATGGATGCCTAGGACTTTGGCTGACGACTGGGGCCCTGGGAGGGTGTCCGGGAGATCGAAAGCTGGATCACCCCCTCCCAGCCAGAGACTCTCACACTTATCCCGATTGATCATGGACCCGGATGCCTCCGAGTAGCGGTCCACCTCAGACATCACGTATTCCGCCTCCCCTTTCGAGGACACGAAAATGGTGACATCGTCGGCGTACGCTACTGTCCTCAGAGTGGCTTCCGGCGCCGCCGGATCCATCCCGACTCCCGCCAACGGTCCACGATTGACCCGCTTAAGAAAGGGATCAATCGCGAACACGTATAAAAGCGGGCTCAAAGGACAACCCTGGCGAACGCCAGACCCAACCTCAAAAGGGCAGCCAGACCAACCGTTCACAAGCGGGAAACTCTCTGCCCCCGCATACAAGATCTTTAACCAATCGGCGAACCCCCCCGGCAGGCCATACTTCAGAAGGACTGACCAGAGGTACTCGTGGTTCACCCGATCAAACGCCTTTGCTTGATCTAAGGACAGCATGTACCCCTTCCAGTGGCCTGCCCTACTCTGTTCCACTGCCTCTCGGACACCGAGGACAGCACTAAAAGTGCTGCGGCCTGGAACTGAGCAATGCTGAGCCACCGAAAGAAGCTGAGGCGCGAACTTCACCAGCCTGTTAAACAGTATCTTGGCCAGAATCTTTCTGTCCGTATTGAGAAGTGCTATGGGACGCCAGTTCTCAATACGGCTCGGATCTTTACCCTTTGATAGAAGGATCAGTGCTGACCTCCTCATTGACAGAGGCAGAGTGCCCGAGGATAAACACTCATTGAATACCTCAGTCAAGAGGGGACATAAAGAGTCCTTAAAGGTCCTATAAAACTCAGATGTTTAGCCATCCGGGCCTGGCGACTTCTTCAGAGCTAACCCTTCCACCGCCAGGATAACTTCCTCCTTTCTGATCTCTTCTACCAAAACGTCAAAAGAGAGGTGAGCTTCTAAATCAGGGGTGATTTCAGCCAGGAAAGCCGACATCTTGTCCCGATCCAGATCCCTCTTCCCCAAGAGGCGCGAGTAAAAGGATCTGACGACTTCCAGGATCCCTGATCTGGACCTGTTCAGAGACCCCGTACCGTCAACCAGTCCTGTTATTAATTTACTCTTCACTGACATCTTACAGTTTCTGTAGGGGTCGGGCGAGCGGTACCTCCCGAAATCCCTCTCAAAAACTAAAGATGCGTGCCTATCATACTGGCACCTCTTGAGCAAAGATTTCACCCTGGAGATATCCTCGTGGCTACCTCCAGTCGAGACCAGATCTTCGAGTTTCCTCCTCAGACTCTGATACAGGCGGTACCTGTCCAGAGACCTGAGGCTCGAGAGCTGGCGGAAGAACTTTGCAGCCCGATCTTTGAATACCTCCCACAACTCTGACTTAGTGTCACAGAGATCCAGCAAGGCTACCTGATTCTGAAGAAAGTCCTCAAAGGATTGTCTCACCTCTGCTTCCTCCAGGACTCCCGCATTCAGCTTCCAGTAACCTCTTCCCATTTGGGGGGATTCTGAAATATTCAGAGAAAACATAATCAGACAGTGATCAGAAAATTCTACCTCCACAATTCTCAAGGGCGAGAAAGTAGTCTCCTCTTTCAAAAAAAACCTGTCTATTCTAGACCTAATCCTATCTCCTCTATAATAAGTGAAACCCCCGTGGTCTGGGGTGTGCCTAATATGGACATCCACCAGACGAGCCTCACTAGCTATACTATTTAATGCTATGCTGTCATAAGCCAGCCGGTCTCTGGTGCCTCCCCTATCTTGGGACCTCACGATGGTGTTGAAGTCCCCACCAAAGACCACCTGCCGGCTTGTAAAAAGGAAAGGCTTTATCCTCATAAAGAGACATTTCCTGTCCCACTTGGACTGGGGCCCATAGATGTTAATTAGGCGCAGTTCCTGTCCCTTCATGAGGATATCTAAAACCAAACACCTCCCCATTTCCAGCTCAACCACCCGTCGGCATTCTACCTGTACGGTGAAAAGGACCGCCACTCCGCTATACGGCTCAGCCGCAAGAGACCAGAAGGAGGGCCCAGATCTCCACTCCCTCTTTGCCTTGTGCACCTCTGCCAAGTTTGACAGCCTGGTCTCCTGCAAAAATAAAACGTCAGCTTCAACACGGCTGAAAAAATCAAAGGCTGCGTAGCGAGCCGCATCAGATTTTATGCTGGCGACATTAATGGTCGCCAGCGTGAGCCGAGTGGGTACCGCCATACTTGGTGTTTAAGCTGAACGTCCTCCTTCCTTCTTACCCCTCCTACCCCTCCCGGGGCTATCCTCTAAGGCGGCACGTCCTCTTTTGAGGGAGACGGTGGTGTCCATACCTTCTGTCACCACCGCTCCCTCTTGCGTACCGCCCCTGCCTTTCTCGGTTCCGGGAGTCTGATTTGCCTCCTCTTCTGGGGACCTTGCATTCGCACCAGAGAGGGGCTCGGGGCCTCCTGGAAGCCCTCCCGCCTTCGCCCCCGGTACCCCACTTCCTACCTCCTCCCCGGATGAAGAGGAGGCGGAGGTCTCATCCAGAGTGAGATACCGGTTGGAGAGCTCAAGAGGGGAGCCAGTTGCGCCTTCCCTGGCCACTTTGGCCGGGCTCGTTCTTTTTTTGGAGTACCGCTTCCGTCTGTTGGTATTGGACCCAGTCTCACCACCCTCTGATACGCTTTCGTAGTGTGAGGACTGGGTCCCATCGGCTCGGTCTAGTCTCTCGACCTCCGCACTTAGCTCCCTGTCCCCTAGGGTCTCTGAACTGCGGGAGTCAGCCATTTGGGGGGGGGCAGACATTACCCCATTGTGGCGAGGCTCCTTCTGCTCCCTCTCCGCCTGGCGTCTCTCCCTCCGCCTCTGCCGGGACGGACCGCTCTTGGTCATCACTGACCCCTCAACTCGACTGTCTCCGCCAGCACCCGCCTCAGCCGAAGGGACCTCCCGGCCCGCTCCTGCGTGAGCTCGGGCCGCATTAACCTCTGAGAGGGGACAACGACTAAATGGGTGTCCGAGCACACCACACAGGTTGCACCTAATCTCCTTACAAGATGCAGCAAGGTGACCTGTCCCTCCACACATCGCGCACTTCTGCACTTGGCAGCTGGCGCTGAAGTGTGAAGGGCTGCCGCACTTGTGACAGAGCTTAGGCTGCCCCCTGTAGAAGACAAGAATCCTATCCCGGCCGATTAAGGCAGAGGATGGAATGTGGGAAACAGTACTTCCCAGACATTTCAACTTTATATTGAAAGTCCAGGCTCCCGACCAAATGCCAAATTCGTCCAGGTTTTTCGATGGTACACCCTGGACGTCGCCGTACCTGCTGAGCCAGGTCAGAATGTCAACGCAAGAAAGTGATTCGTTACGCGTCAAAACGATCACTTTCTTGACGTTGTTCTGACGGGATATCGCCTGGGCGAAAAATCCCTTCCAATCCGGTGAGTTCTTCGCCAGCTCATACCCGGACCAGAAAAGCTCTAGGCCCTCCGGCCGGGCAAAGCTGACGTCAAACTCCCTGGAACCATAGGGATGTATTAGGGTGAAGATGTCAGCCACCCTGAAACCCATCCCAAGCAGGAGCTCCACCACCCTTTTCCTTGTAGGGCAGGCATCATTGCTTCTCCACTTGAGACAGACTACATTCCGTCTGGTCCCAGGTCCGGTTGTGGGCAGGGACCAGGTGGTCTCGCCCCCCCTTTCCTCTCGGAAAGCCCGCAGGCCGTGCCTGTCTATCCATAAGGATAGGTCAACTTTCTCACCCTCTACTGTCATTGAACTCTCACCCCTTCTGAGAGCCTCCAGGAGCCGCCGCTGCAAGTCACCAACCGCGACTCCCGGGAATGAGGAAGCCAATGAGGACAGCCCCTCCCCCCCACGGCCGCAGCCACACTGGCATAACTTCTGCCAGGTGCTACGGCCGCAGGAGGGGCAACCGAACCGGCACCCCCCACTACACTATTACCAGATGCCGCACCGGATCCCTCCGGAGGGCGGACACCAGGAGCCGCAGCCGCCGCTTTTTCAGCGACGGTCCGCTGACCCCCAGCATCCATCCCACCTTTGGGACCCAACGCGGCACCTCCACCAGCATCACTACCACCACCCTGCTTGCACGCACCCTTTCTCTCAGCTGGGACAGCTGGCGCAGCAAAAACACTTCTTCCATTCTTTACATTTTTCCTTATCTTCTCACTTCCACTGCCACTGGACAAGCCCCCCTCCGCCGCCCTCAGGATCTGGGCATCTGTAATTATACACCTCCCCTCCCCAGCACTTAATTCAGCGCTGGAGGAGGAGGCAGAAACAGAGGGGGCGTGTCCAGTGGCAATTTATACCGCCATATGTTCTGGTGTGATGATTCCTTTCTTTACAGAGGACCGGGGCGCCGCAGACCTATTTTTCCCGGCAGCCCCGGCCCTCGGATCCTCAATGCACGAACGTTTCACCATGCCCGCGTGTCCACTTTCTCCTCCAGGAGTGCGTGCAGGGGCACGACCGGGCACCCCCCCAGCCGCGCCCATATGCGCGCTGACAGAAGGGCGCCCGGACACACCCCCAGACACACCCCTAGCCACACCTCCAACTGTATTCGCTGCCTTCTCCCCGGATCCCCGCCGCAACTTGGCAGCCGCAGGCGGGGTCCCGGGCTCCACGTTGTGATGTGTGGGAGGAATGGTGACCCCATCGCACCGCCCCAGCACCACCCTACACGCCGGAGCGGCGGGCAGAGCGGCGGGCGGGGCCACCTCTTTCACGGGGGTTAACTCCGGCGCCGGACCACCCCCCCTCCCACAAGGGAGTGGCCATCAGCTCCGGAGGTCCCCGACTGGACAGTATTGCCGTTCCCTCTGCCTGTCTCCACATCCACGCCTGGAGCCATCACCAACATTTTCACCGCCGCACTGCCCGATCCCAACGTAGATGAACCCGGTGCATTACCGGACAGTGCAAACGGGTCGCCTGCCGGCAGAGCACCCGGTACAGACCCCCCAGTCCGCACCGGGCGCTCCGCAGGCATGTACACAAGACATGTCATTTCTTTGTTTTTCTTTTTTTTTTTTTCCTTTTTACTGCTGCTTTCCTCCAGCAGCTCCTCACCAAAAGCGAATCCTTGCAGATCAACGGGGGATTCCAGCATTTTTATTTCTTTCAGTAAGCCACCGCCGTCCTCCTCACTATACATCCCCCATCATCTGATTCCTCAGATGAGGGCAAGCGGAATTGCTCCAGGGGCACACCACTATAAGTCTCAATCACTGAGTCCATAGACAAGGGGGGGGGGGGCATGCTCCGGCCGTATGAGTTGGGATCCCACCTGAGACGCCAGGGATCCAGAGCATACCTCCTCCCCCTCACTTCCCTCATCCCCATGCAAGTCCCTTTTCAACTCAGCCTCCATATTTGAGAAACGCTCCCCATTCAACAGTCTCTCCCTAAAGGGGCCGCTGCCTTCCAGCAGGCTCTCTTGCCGCCCTAGGGAGTCCTCCAGCTTCCCCTTTAACACAAGAATCTTCTCGTTTATGGGGGGTCTTTTCTTCTTGCTGGCATTGCTGGCCATCGTGCGTAGAGCCTTCAACTCATATCTCAGAGTTTTGAGGTGCCGTCCCAGCTCCTCATACTCTCGCATGTGGGCAGCAAGGCGAGAGCTGTAGGTGAGGGTACTCTCTCCCTCCCACCGGTACCCCCAACCTACCTGGGACGACACCTCCTGGCTCCCCGCGGGATGGCTTCCTCCTCCATGCGGCCTCCGGTCTTCAGGGGGGACACGGCTGCCACCACCGTGTCCTGATGAAATAACCCCTCTCTTGCCACCGATGGACTTGGCCTCTGTGGAGCTCTTTTCACTCCCTGGGGCTGCAGGGGCTCCACAGACTTCATACCTGCCAGATCTTCCAGGCCCCAGGGAGGCTGATGATGATGCTGAGGCCGGTAGTTCACCTCCCCTACTCCCCGCCGGCCTACCCCGGGAAGCAGGATCCTGGGCCTTGCCTGAGCGTGAGCTCATGGCCACAGGACCCTGCCAACTCCCTAAGGAGAGGCAGGGCCTGGGCTGGGGAGAAGAGTAGAAAATCTCCCCACAAGCCTGGTTCCGCCCAGGGGATTCAGATGGAAGGAAAATCCCCTGGGCCTTGCTGCTTCCTGGATCCTCAGAGCTCCAACCACACACGTCCTCCCTCCCCGCAGGTTGGAGCTGGAACTCTTTTTATTTTTTATAGAAAATTGCAAAACATAACAATAAATATCAATAATAACAATCAATATATACATAACATAAACAAGACAAAACTTAAGCAAATGACAGCATTCCAGCTGCCCCAGCCACACTCTCACACACATTCATACCTATAACTATAACTATACCCTACTAATAATAATACACTATAACAATATACTATATACTACAACAAATGAAACTTACCTAGCCGGTTCGGCTGTAAATCTTAACTAGAAAAACTAAAGAAAATAAAACTATAAACAAAAACAAGGCTACCGCCAGAACTTAAATATTTGGCGACCTGCCCCTACAAACAAAAAGAAAGAAAACCACACGACAAACCCAAAAAAAAAAAAATGTCCTCCCATGTCCGCATAGTCCTGGACTGGATGCAGGCCCCCCCACACTTAAAAGTGCCCTCCCCACTCCCTAACCCACCCAACCTAACTAACTAACCCCCACTTGCCCTATCCTCAGCTTAACATAATAAATATATACAACCATTACACAAAAACATCACTAGAACCCACACAAAACCAATCCCGAAGGACCAAGTTCGGCCTTTGCAAGCCTTTCAAAAAAAAACCACACTTTCTTTCAAAACAAAAATCTAGGGTGATAGCATCAGCCCACCACCAGGAGGAGTACTACTAAACTAAGGTACACTAAAAGCAAAGCCTCTCCAGAGGAGAGAGGCCCTACTGGTACCCAGCCTTTCGTACTCAAGAGAACGCACCTTCACCAGGTCCCCCAGAATGTTCCTACACACCTCATCCACTGGGAGGACTTTCTGCCTTGTTGACACTAAACACCGTGCATTCCATGTGTAATACCTAACCACTATGCTAACTAAAAAACATGTGCACAGGTCCCTTCTTCCCAGGTCTCTGAGCACCCCATAGGCCCACTCCGCGTAGGAGAGGCTGGCTAGCCTAGGCCAGCCAATGGAAGCTCCCACCCGTTTGTACACGGCTGTATTAAAAGGACACTGAAGCAGGAAGTGCTCCATACTTTCCAGTATGGAGCCGCACTCCTCCCGGGGACAACCCCTTTCCTCAGAGTTCCTGTACTTCAGATTGTCCCTTACATACAGCCTCCCGTGAAAGCAGCGCCAAGCCAAGTCCCAAAACTTCAAGGGGATCCTTGCAGAATTTAGCAACTGTAACCCCTTGTCTAGATCCCGGCTTGGGCAATCCTTGAGGGCCAGGGGCTTTTGGAAGTGGGACAACAAGACCCTCTCGTCAAGGGACCTCCTTGACAGAGTCCTGATTTCCCCTACCTCCAAACCCCACCGGCGGATTACCTTCAGAATCGGGGTGACATAAGCCGGGAGATATCCGTGAGGCGTGCGCAAGTCCTTCACTCGCCCCCCTGTCTCCCATTCCTGGAAGAAAGGCCGAAACCACCCCCGGCAGGAGACTACCCACGGAGAAGCCCTCTCCATCCAGAGGTTTGCCAAATTTGTCTTAACAAAGGTGTTTACAAGAAACACCACGGGGTTGACCATAGATAACCCCCCTAGTCTCCTCGTGCGATAAGTCACCTCTCTCTTGATCAGGTTCAGTCTATTCCCCCATAAGAGCTGGAAGAACAGACTGTAAACCCGAGTCCAGAGAGGCTCTGGCAAGATACACACACTGCCCAAATAGATAAGCAAAGGGAGCAAGGAAAGCTTTGATCAGGTGCACCCTTTCCCTGAGGGTCAAAGACCAGCCCTTCCACTGGTCGACCTTCTGAGCGGCGATCTTAAGCCTGTCGTCCCAATTTTGGGTGGGATAATCCCCATGGCCGAAATGGATGCCTAGGACTTTGGCTGACGACTGGGGCCCTGGGAGGGTGTCCGGGAGATCGAAAGCTGGATCACCCCCTCCCAGCCAGAGACTCTCACACTTATCCCGATTGATCATGGACCCGGATGCCTCCGAGTAGCGGTCCACCTCAGACATCACGTATTCCGCCTCCCCTTGCGAGGACACGAAAATGGTGACATCGTCGGCGTACGCTACTGTCCTCAGAGTGGCTTCCGGCGCCGCCGGATCCATCCCGACTCCCGCCAACGGTCCACGATTGACCCGCTTAAGAAAGGGATCAATCGCGAACACGTATAAAAGCGGGCTCAAAGGACAACCCTGGCGAACGCCAGACCCAACCTCAAAAGGGCAGCCAGACCAACCGTTCACAAGCGGGAAACTCTCTGCCCCCGCATACAAGATCTTTAACCAATCGACGAACCCCCCCGGCAGGCCATACTTCAGAAGGACCGACCAGAGGTACTCGTGGTTCACCCGATCAAACGCCTTTGCTTGATCTAAGGACAGCATGTACCCCTTCCAGTGGCCTGCCCTACTCTGTTCCACTGCCTCTCGGACACCGAGGACAGCACTAAAAGTGCTGCGGCCTGGAACTGAGCAATGCTGAGCCACCGAAAGGAAGCTGAGGCGCGAACTTCACCAGCCTGTTAAACAGTATCTTGGCCAGAATCTTTCTGTCCGTATTGAGAAGTGCTATGGGACGCCAGTTCTCAATACGGCTCGGATCTTTACCCTTTGATAGAAGGATCAGTGCTGACCTCCTCATTGACCGAGGCAGAGTGCCCGAGGATAAACACTCATTGAATACCTCAGTCAAGAGGGGACACAAAGGGTCCTTAAAGGTCCTTATAAAACTCGGATGTTAAGCCATCCGGGCCTGGCGACTTCTTCAGAGCTAACCCTTCCACCGCCAGGATAACTTCCTCCTTTCTGATCTCTTCTACCAAAACGTCAAAAGAGAGGTGAGCTTCTGACTCAGGGGTGATTTCAGCCAGGAAAGCCGACATCCTGTCCCGATCCAGATCCCTCTTCCCCAGGAGGCACGAGTAAAAGGATCTGACGACTTCCAGGATCCCTGATCTGGACCTGTTCAGAGACCCTGTACCATCAATCAGTCCTGTTATTAATTTACTCTTCACTGACATCTTACAGTTTCTGTAGGGGTCGGGCGAGCGGTACCTCCCGAAGTCCCTCTCAAAAACCAAAGATGTGTGTCTATCATACTGGCACCTCTTGAGCAAAGATTTCACCCTGGAGATATCCTCGCGGCTACCTCCAGTCGAGACCAGATCTTCGAGTTTCCTCCTCAGACTCTGATACAGGCGGTACCTGTCCAGAGACCTGAGGCTCGAGAGCTGGCGGAAGAACTTTGCAGCCCGATCTTTGAATACCTCCCACCACTCTGACTTAGTGTCACAGAGATCCAGCAAGGCTACCTGATTCTGAAGAAAGTCCTCAAAGGATTGTCTCACCTCTGCTTCCTCCAGGACTCCCGCATTCAGCTTCCAGTAACCTCTTCCCATTTGGGGGGATTCTGAAATATTCAGAGAAAACATAATCAGACAGTGATCAGAGAATTCTACCTCCACAATTCTCAAGGGCGAGAAAGTAGTCTCCTCTTTCAAAAAAAACCTGTCTATTCTAGACCTAATCCTATCTCCTCTATAATAAGTGAAACCCCCGTGGTCTGGGGTGTGCCTAATGTGGACATCCACCAGACGAGCCTCACTAGCTATACTATTCAGTGCTATGCTGTCATAAGCCAGCCGGTCTCTGGTGCCTCCCCTATCTTGGGACCTCACGATGGTGTTGAAGTCCCCACCAAAGACCACCTGCCGGCTCGTAAAAAGGAAAGGCTTGATCCTCATAAAGAGACATTTCCTGTCCCACTTGGACTGGGGCCCATAGATATTTATTAGGCGCAGTTCCTGTCCCTTCATGAGGATATCCAAGATCAAACACCTCCCCATTTCCAGCTCAACCACCCGTCGGCATTCTACCGGTGCGGTGAAAAGAACCGCCACTCCGCTATACGGCTCAGCCGCAAGAGACCAGAAGGAGGGCCCTGATCTCCACTCCCTCTTTGCCTTGTGGGCTTCTGCCAAGTTTGACAGTCTGGTCTCCTGCAAAAATAAAACGTCAGCTTCAACACGGCTGAAAAAATCAAAGGCTGCGTAGCGAGCCGCATCAGATTTTATGCTGGCGACATTAATGGTCGCCAGCGTGAGCCGAGTGGGTACCGCCATACTTGGTGTTTAAGCTGAACGTCCTCCTTCCTTCTTACCCCTCCTACCCCTCCCGGGGCTATCCTCTAAGGCGGCACGTCCTCTTTTGAGGGAGACGGTGGTGTCCATACCTTCTGTCACCACCGCTCCCTCTTGCGTACCGCCCCTGCCTTTCTCGGTCCCGGAAGTCCGATTTGCCTCCTCTTCTGGGGACCTTGCATCCGCACCAGAGAGGGGCACGGGGCCTCCTGGAGGCCCTCCCACCTTCGCCCCCGGTACCCCACTTCTTACCTCCTCCCCGGATGAAGAGGAGGCGGAGGTCTCATCCAAAGTGAGATACCGGTTGGAGAGCTCAAGAGGGGAGCCAGTTGCACCTTCCCTAGCCACTTTGGTCGGGCTCGTTCTTTTTTTGGAGTACCGCTTCCGTCTGTTGGTATTGGACCCAGTCTCACCACCCTCTGATACGCTTTCGTAGTGTGAGGACTGGGTCCCATCGGCTCGGTCTAGTCTCCTGACCTCCGCACTTAGCTCCCTGTCCCCTAGGGTCTCCGAACTACGGGAGTCAGCCATTTGGGGAGGAGCAGACATCACCCCATTGTGGCAGGGTTCCTCCCGCTCCCTCTCCGCCTGGCGTCTCTCCCTCCGCCTCTGCCGGGACGGACCGCCCTTGGTCGTCACCGACTCCTTAACTCGACTGTCTCCGCCAGCACCCGCCTCAGCCGAAGAGACCTCCCGGCCCACTCCTGCATGAGCTCGGGCCGCATTGACCTCAGAGAGGGGACAGCGACTAAATGGGTGTCCGAGCACACCACACAGGTTGCACCTAATCTCCTTACAAGATGCGGCAAGGTGACCTGTCCCTCCACACAACGCGCACTTCTGCACTTGGCAGCTGGCGCTGAAGTGTGAAGGGCTGCCGCACTTGTGACAGAGCTTAGGCTGCCCCCTGTAGAAGACAAGAATCCTATCCCGGCCGATGAAGGCAGAGGATGGAATGTGGGAAACAGTACTTCCCAGACATTTCAACTTTATATTGAAAGTCCAGGCTCCTGACCAAATGCCAAATTCGTCCAGGTTTTTCGATGGTACACCCTGGACGTCGCCGTACCTGCTGAGCCAGGTCAGAATGTCAACGCAAGAAAGTGATTCGTTACGGGTCAAAACGGTCACTTTCTTGACGTTGTTCTGACGGGTTATCGCCTGGGCGAAAAACCCCTTCCACTCCGGTAAGTTCTTCACCAGCTCGTACCCGGACCAGAAAAGCTCTAGGCCCTCCGGCCGGGCAAAACTGATGTCGAACTCCCTGGAACCATAGGGATGTATCAGGGCGAAGATGTCAACCACCCTGAAACCCATCCCAAGCAGGAGCTCCACCACCCTCTTTCTTGTAGGGCAGGCATCATTGCTTCTCCACTTGAGACAGACAACATTCCTTCTGGTCCCAGGGCCGGTTGTGGGCAGGGACCAGGTGGTCTCGCCCCCCCTTTCCTCTCGGAAAGCTCGCAGGCCGTGCCTGTCTATCCACATGGATAGGTCCACTTTCTCACCCTCTACTGTCATTGAGCTCTCCCCCTTTTTGAGGGCTTCCAGGAGTCGCCGCTGCAAGTCACCAACCGCGACTCCCGGGAATGAGGAAGCCAATGAGGACAGCCCCTCCCCCCCCACGGCCGCAGCCACACTGGCATAACTTCTGCCAGGTGTTACGGCCGCAGGAGGGGCAACCGAACCGGCACTCCCCACAACACCACCACCAGATGCCGCACCGGATCCCTCCGGAGGGCGGACCCCAGGAGCCGCAGCCACCGCTTTTTCAGCGGCAGTCTGCTGACCCCCAACATCCCTCCCACCTTTGGGACCAGATGCAGCACCTCCACCAATATTACCAACACCCTGCTTGCACTCACCCACTCTCCCTGCTGGGACAGCTGGTGCAGCAGATGACACCACAATATTTACATTATTTACATGCGCATTGCCATTCTCATTGCCTCTGGCCACGCCCCCCGCCGCCTTCAAGACTTGGGCAGTGGTAACCACACTCCTCCCCCCTCCAGCACCTGATTCAGCGCCGGAGGAGGAGGAGGGAGCAGAGGGGGCGTGTCCAGTGGCAACGTATGCTGCCAGATGTTCCGGCGCAATGACGCCCCTTTTTGAGGACCGGGGCCCCGACCCGCCCCTTTTGGCGACTCCAACTCCCGATTTTTCGCCCCCTTTTCCGGGCACGCCCCCAGCCATGCCCCCAGCCATGACATCACTCTTAGCCACGCCCCTGACCACGCCCCTCGCGGGCGCGATTTCCCCTGCCATGCCCCAGCCCTCCCCTCCACCCGCTTACACACAGCAGGGGAAGGGGTCTCAGGGAACTCAGGAGCAGGGAAGGCAACTGGAACCACGGCAGGAGCCGCGGCATCAGCAGGGCCGTCTTCAAGCTTGTGGGCAAGCCCTGAGGAGGAGGGAGTAGCCCCACCACACCGCCACAAATCAACAGAGCACTTTTCCAGTGCTACAGCTGATGCGGCGGTGGGCGGAGCCTCACGCTGTGTAGCCACGCCCCCTCCTCCCGTAGCCACGCCCCCTCCACGCGCCACTGGCTCTTCACTGTACGGCTTCCCAGCCGCTCCTCCCACACATACCATGCCGTCCTTGTTACTACAAACAAGGACGGCGTCCTCCGCCATCTTTTTTCCATCCATACTCTCCCCACTCCCACGCTCTGGTTCCACCTCAGAAACCAAGCTAGGGGGGGTAGTGGGGTTTGCCCCCTGAACTGATTTTGCAGTCAGTCCAGAGGGCAGTGGATAGGACATGAATATCAGCTTGCTCTCTTTTCTCTTTGCCTTTTTTGTTTTTTTCCTTTTCCCAACAGGACCATCTTCCAATAGCTCGCTGCCGAAAACGAAACCTTCTAGGTGAGTCCGGGGGGATTCCAGACAGCGGATCTGCTCCATTAACTGTCCCCCTACCCCACTACTCCCACTATCATCCTCCTCTTCATCTGAGCTTGTGGGGGGGAGACAGACCTGCTCAGCCTGGATATCCGACTCCACAGGCCCTGCAGACTGGCCTCCCAGGCCCACCACAGATCCTCCTCCCTCCTTATCTTCTAGGAAGTCCATTACTTCTTCCTCTGTTTCTCCTTTAAACCTTTTTTCGTTACACAACTTTTCTTCAAAAGGACCACTATTTTTTAATATAGCGGCCCTCCTGTCTTCTAAGCGGATTATTTCGCCTTTCAAAGATCTTATTTTCATAGATATCTCTGGCCTCCTTGTCCTAGAGGCCCTGTCCGCTTTTTGCCTTTCTTGCTTCAGCTCGCCTCTCAGCCGTTTTAACGCTTTTCCAGCATTTTCATACTCCTGGAGGTAGGCTGCTATTCGGGAGCTATACACGGTGACAGGCTCCCTGGGCTTCATGCAGCCCCAGTCGGCCTCCACCAACCCCAACCCACCTCCAGGAGCACCCTCCATACCTCTGGTCTTGCCGGCGACGGACTCTGCCTCACCCCTGGGGGCCACAGGGGACACCTCCACATGACCCCTGTTGGATCTTCTGACCCCCGGAGTGGAAGATGGAGCTGAGGCCGGTAGCTCACCTCCCCTCCTCCCCGCCGGCCTACCCCGGGAAGCAGGATCCTGGGCCTTGCCTGAGCGCGCGCTCATGGCCGCAGGTCCCTGCCAACTCCCTAAGGAGAGGCAGGGCCTGGGCTGGGGAGAGGTGGTAGGATGCTCCCCACAAGCCTGGTTCCGCCCAGGGGATTCAGATGGAAGGAAAATCCCCTGGGCCTTGCTGCTTCCTGGATCCACTGAGCTCCACCCGAGACAACCTCCCTCCTCTCTGGCTGGAGCTGGAACTCTTTTTATTTTATATATAAAATTACAAAACATAACAATAAATACATAACACACAAACAGAAACTTAAACAAAGACAGCATTCCAGCTGCCCCAGCCACTTTCTCACACACATTCATACTTATAAATATACAGACTTACTGATAACACCATAACACTATAATAACAATAACAATATAACATCACTATAAATGAAACTTACCTAGCCGGTTCGGCTGTAAAACATAACTAAAAACATAACTAAAAACAAAAAACCGAACTACAAACAAAAACAAAAGCAAAAACAAGACTAACTCGTCATAACTTAAAATACTGGGCAACTTAAAATACTGGGCAACTTGCCCCTATAAACCAAAACAAATGAAGAAAAAAAAAACAAATTTTTTTTATTTATTTTTTTTTTTCCCACCACACAACATAACTCATACTTATCCTAACCTAACTGTCCCTAACCATTCCCTAATCTAATCTAAGACCCTCAGGGCTGACCTCCGCCTCATGTCCTCAGCATGTCCGCATAGTCCGAGGCCAGCCCCACCACCACCGCCCACATCCAGCCCCCGCCCCATGTCCTCCCATGTCCGCATAGTCCTGGACTGGATGCAGGCCCCCCCACACTTAAAAGTGCCCTCCCCACTCCCTAACCCACCCAACCTAACTAACTAACCCCCACTTGCCCTATCCTCAACTTAACATAATATATATATACAACCATTACACAAAAACATCACACAAAAACATCACTAAAACCCACACAAAACCAATCCCGAAGGACCAAGTTCGGCCTTTGCAAGCCTTTCAAAAAACCATACTCTTTCAAAACAAAAATCTAGGGTGATAGCATCAGCCCACCACCAGGAGGAGTACTACTAAACTAAGGTACACTAAAAGCAAAGCCTCTCCAGAGGAGAGAGGCCCTACTGGTACCCAGCCTTTCGTACTCAAGAGAACGCACCTTCACCAGGTCCCCCAGAATGTTCCTACACACCTCATCCACTGGGAGGACTTTCTGCCTTGTTGACACTAAACACCGTGCATTCCACGTGTAGTACCTAACCACTATGCTAACTAAAAAACATGTGCACAGGTCCCTTCTTCCCAGGTCTCTGAGCACCCCATAGGCCCACTCCGCGTAGGAGAAGCTGGCTAGCCTAGGCCAGCCAATGGAAGCTCCCACCCGTTTGTACACGGCTGTATTAAAAGGACACTGAAGCAGGAAGTGCTCCATACTTTCCAGTATGGAGCCGCACTCCTCCCGGGGACAACCCCTTTCCTCAGAGTTCCTGTACTTCAGATTGTCCCTTACATACAGCCTCCCGTGAAAGCAGCGCCAAGCCAAGTCCCAAAACTTCAAGGGGATCCTTGCAGAATTTAGCAACTGTAACCCCTTGTCTAGATCCCGGCTTGGGCAATCCTTGAGGGCCAGGGGCTTTTGGAAGTGGGACAACAAGACCCTCTCGTCAAGGGACCTCCTTGACAGAGTCCTGATTTCCCCTACCTCCAAACCCCACCGGCGGATTACCTTCAGAATCGGGGTGACATAAGCCGGGAGATATCCGTGAGGCGTGCGCAAGTCCTTCACTCGCCCTCCTGTCTCCCATTCCTGGAAGAAAGGCCGAAACCACCCCCGGCAGGAGACTACCCACGGAGAAGCCCTCTCCATCCAGAGGTTTGCCAAATTTGCTTTAACAAAAGTGTTTACAAGAAACACCACGGGGTTGACCATAGATAACCCCCCTAGTCTCCTCGTGCGGTAAGTCACCTCTCTCTTGATCAGGTTCAGTCTATTCCCCCATAAGAGCTGGAAGAACAGACTGTAAACCCGAGTCCAGAGAGGCTCTGGCAAGATACACACACTGCCCAAATAGATAAGCAAAGGGAGCAAGAAAGCTTTGATCAGGTGCACCCTTTCCCTGAGGGTCAAAGACCAGCCCTTCCACTGGTCGACCTTCTGAGCGGCGATCTTAAGCCTGTCGTCCCAATTTTGGGTGGGATAATCCCCATGGCCGAAATGGATGCCTAGGACTTTGGCTGACGACTGGGGCCCTGGGAGGGTGTCCGGGAGATCGAAAGCTGGATCACCCCCTCCCAGCCAGAGACTCTCGCACTTATCCCGATTGATCATGGACCCGGATGCCTCCGAGTAGCGGTCCACCTCAGACATCACGTATTCCGCCTCCCCTTGCGAGGACACGAAAATGGTGACATCGTCGGCGTACGCTACTGTCCTCAGAGTGGCTTCCGGCGCCGCCGGATCCATCCCGACTCCCGCCAACGGTCCACGATTGACCCGCTTAAGAAAGGGATCAATCGCGAACACGTATAAAAGCGGGCTCAAAGGACAACCCTGGCGAACGCCAGACCCAACCTCAAAAGGGCAGCCAGACCAACCGTTCACAAGCGGGAAACTCTCTGCCCCCGCATACAAGATCTTTAACCAATCGACGAACCCCCCCGGCAGGCCATACTTCAGAAGGACCGACCAGAGGTACTCGTGGTTCACCCGATCAAACGCCTTTGCTTGATCTAAGGACAGCATGTACCCCTTCCAGTGGCCTGCCCTACTCTGTTCCACTGCCTCTCGGACACCGAGGACAGCACTAAAAGTGCTGCGGCCTGGAACTGAGCAATGCTGAGCCACCGAAAGAAGCTGAGGCGCGAACTTCACCAGCCTGTTAAACAGTATCTTGGCCAGAATCTTTCTGTCCGTATTGAGAAGTGCTATGGGACGCCAATTCTCAATACGGCTCGGATCTTTACCCTTTGATAGAAGGATCAGTGCTGACCTCCTCATTGACCGAGGCAGAGTGCCCGAGGATAAACACTCATTGAATACCTCAGTCAAGAGGGGACACAAAGGGTCCTTAAAGGTCTTATAAAACTCCGATGTTAAGCCATCCGGGCCTGGCGACTTCTTCAGAGCTAACCCTTCCACCGCCAGGATAACTTCCTCCTTTCTGATCTCTTCTACCAAAACGTCAAAAGAGAGGTGAGCTTCTGACTCAGGGGTGATTTCAGCCAGGAAAGCCGACATCCTGTCCCGATCCAGATCCCTCTTCCCCAGGAGGCACGAGTAAAAGGATCTGACGACTTCCAGGATCCCTGATCTGGACCTGTTCAGAGACCCTGTACCATCAATCAGTCCTGTTATTAATTTACTCTTCACTGACATCTTACAGTTTCTGTAGGGGTCGGGCGAGCGGTACCTCCCGAAGTCCCTCTCAAAAACCAAAGATGTGTGTCTATCATACTGGCACCTCTTGAGCAAAGATTTCACCCTGGAGATATCCTCGCGGCTACCTCCAGTCGAGACCAGATCTTCGAGTTTCCTCCTCAGACTCTGATACAGGCGGTACCTGTCCAGAGACCTGAGGCTCGAGAGCTGGCGGAAGAACTTTGCAGCCCGATCTTTGAATACCTCCCACCACTCTGACTTAGTGTCACAGAGATCCAGCAAGGCTACCTGATTCTGAAGAAAGTCCTCAAAGGATTGTCTCACCTCTGCTTCCTCCAGGACTCCCGCATTCAGCTTCCAGTAACCTCTTCCCATTTGGGGGGATTCTGAAATATTCAGAGAAAACATAATCAGACAGTGATCAGAGAATTCTACCTCCACAATTCTCAAGGGCGAGAAAGTAGTCTCCTCTTTCAAAAAAAACCTGTCTATTCTAGACCTAATCCTATCTCCTCTATAATAAGTGAAACCCCCGTGGTCTGGGGTGTGCCTAATGTGGACATCCACCAGACGAGCCTCACTAGCTATACTATTCAGTGCTATGCTGTCATAAGCCAGCCGGTCTCTGGTGCCTCCCCTATCTTGGGACCTCACGATGGTGTTGAAGTCCCCACCAAAGACCACCTGCCGGCTCGTAAAAAGGAAAGGCTTGATCCTCATAAAGAGACATTTCCTGTCCCACTTGGACTGGGGCCCATAGATATTTATTAGGCGCAGTTCCTGTCCCTTCATGAGGATATCCAAGATCAAACACCTCCCCATTTCCAGCTCAACCACCCGTCGGCATTCTACCGGTGCGGTGAAAAGAACCGCCACTCCGCTATACGGCTCAGCCGCAAGAGACCAGAAGGAGGGCCCTGATCTCCACTCCCTCTTTGCCTTGTGGGCTTCTGCCAAGTTTGACAGTCTGGTCTCCTGCAAAAATAAAACGTCAGCTTCAACACGGCTGAAAAAATCAAAGGCTGCGTAGCGAGCCGCATCAGATTTTATGCTGGCGACATTAATGGTCGCCAGCGTGAGCCGAGTGGGTACCGCCATACTTGGTGTTTAAGCCGAACGTCCTCCTTCCTTCTTACCCCTCCTACCCCTCCCGGGGCTATCCTCTAAGGCGGCACGTCCTCTTTTGAGGGAGACGGTGGTGTCCATACCTTCTGTCACCACCGCTCCCTCTTGCGTACCGCCCCTGCCTTTCTCGGTCCCGGAAGTCCGATTTGCCTCCTCTTCTGGGGACCTTGCATCCGCACCAGAGAGGGGCACGGGGCCTCCTGGAGGCCCTCCCACCTTCGCCCCCGGTACCCCACTTCTTACCTCCTCCCCAGATGAAGAGGAGGCGGAGGTCTCATCCAAAGTGAGATACCGGTTGGAGAGCTCAAGAGGGGAGCCAGTTACGCCTTCCCTGGCCACTTTGGTCGGGCTCGTTCTTTTTTTGGAGTACCTTTTCCGTCTGTTGGTATTGGACCCAGTCTCACCACCCTCTGATACGCTTTCGTAGTGTGAGGACTGGGTCCCATCGGCTCGGTCTAGTCTCCTGACCTCCGCACTTAGCTCCCTGTCCCCTAGGGTCTCCGAACTACGGGAGTCAGCCATTTGGGGAGGAGCAGACATCACCCCATTGTGGCAGGGTTCCTCCCGCTCCCTCTCCGCCTGGCGTCTCTCCCTCCGCCTCTGCCGGGACGGACCGCCCTTGGTCGTCACCGACCCCTTTACTCGACTGTCTCCGCCAGCACCCGCCTCAGCCGAAGAGACCTCCCGGCCCACTCCTGCGTGAGCTCGGGCCGCATTGACCTCAGAGAGGGGACAGCGACTAAATGGGTGTCCGAGCACACCACACAAGTTGCACCTAATCTCCTTACAAGATGCGGCTAGGTGACCTGTCCCTCCACACAACGCGCACTTCTGCACTTGGCAGCTGGCGCTGAAGTGTGAAGGGCTGCCGCACTTGTGACAGAGCTTAGGCTGCCCCCTGTAGAAGACAAGAATCCTATCCCGGCCGATGAAGGCAGAGGATGGAATGTGGGAAACAGTACTTCCCAGACATTTCAACTTTATATTGAAAGTCCAGGCTCCTGACCAAATGCCAAATTCGTCCAGGTTTTTCGATGGTACACCCTGGACGTCGCCGTACCTGCTGAGCCAGGTCAGAATGTCAACGCAAGAAAGTGATTCGTTACGGGTCAAAACGGTCACTTTCTTGACGTTGTTCTGACGGGTTATCGCCTGGGCGAAAAACCCCTTCCACTCCGGTAAGTTCTTCACCAGCTCGTACCCGGACCAGAAAAGCTCTAGGCCCTCTGGCCGGGCAAAACTGATGTCGAACTCCCTGGAACCATAGGGATGTATCAGGGCGAAGATGTCAACCACCCTGAAACCCATCCCAAGCAGGAGCTCCACCACCCTCTTTCTTGTAGGGCAGGCATCATTGCTTCTCCACTTGAGACAGACTACATTCCGTCTGGTCCCAGGTCCGGTTGTGGGCAGGGACCAGGTGGTCTCGCCCCCCCTTTCCTCTCGGAAAGCTCGCAGGCCGTGCCTGTCTATCCATAGGATAGGTCCACTTTCTCACCCTCTACTGTCATTGAGCTCTCCCCCTTTTTGAGGGCCTCCAGGAGTCGCCGCTGCAAGTCACCAACCGCGACTCCTGGGAATGAGGAAGACAACTGAGGACAGCCCCTCCCCCCCCACGGCCGCAGCCACACTGGCATAACTTCTGCCAGGTGTTACGGCCGCAGGAGGGCAACCGACCGGCACCCCCCACTACACTACTACCGGATGCCGCATCGGATCCCTCCGGAGGGCGGGCACCAGGAGCCGCAACCATCGCTTTTTCAGCGACGGCTCGCTGACCCCCAGCATCCAACCCACCTTTGGGACCAGATGCAGCACCCTACCAACACCCTGCTTGCACTCACCCACTCTCCCTGCTGGGACAGCTGGTGCAGCAGACGACACCACACTATTTACATCATCATGCGCCTTTTATTGCCATTCTCATTGCACTGGCCAAGCCCCCCCTGCCGCCCTTAAAATCTGGGCACCAACGACCATACCCCCCCCCCAGCACTTGATTCAGCGCCGGAGGAGGAGCAGAAACTGAGGGGGCCTGCCAGTGGCAATGTACATCGCCATATGCTCTGGCGCAATTATGCCCTTTTTACTCTCTTTTTTGGGGGACCGGAATGCCGCAGGCTTGTCTCCCCCAGCAGCTCCGGCCCCGGATCCCTTGATGCACTTTCTGACACAGCCCTCTTTTTCCACCCCGGGAGTGCCTCCAGAGGCACGACCCCTGGACACACCCCCGGCCGTGTCCCTTGCCTCGCCCGCGACCACCTCCCCTGATCCCCGCTGCCCACTCCCGCCCCCACCACACCGCCCCAGCACCACCCTACACGCCGAAACGGCAGGCAGAGCAGCGGGCAGAGCGGCGGGCAGGGCGGCAAATGAAACAGCAGGTGGAGCGGTGGGCGGGGCCTCCCGATGCTTCTGCATACCACCTCCAACAGGTGACTGCCGACCCTGGCTCTCTGCCGGCGCCTCCTCCTCGCCACCGTAAGCGGGGATGGCACCGGGCGCCATTTTGGATCCCGGCGCCATCTTGGATCCCAAAAACATCTCCCCGCTCCTCCGCTCAGACACCACCACAGGTGCCGAGCCGGGGAGTTTGGCGGGATACACGCCTGGTGTGGACTTTTCAGCCCCCACCAAGCGTGTATTGTGTACATAAATAAAACGGACCTCGGCAGTTTTTTTTTCTCCTTTCTTTTCTTACTCCAGTTCCCTTCCAGCAAGTCCTCTCCAAAAGCAAATTCTGGAAGTCCATATTTGGAGATTCCAGCATCTCAATTTCCTTTAATAAGCCTCCGCTGTCCTCTTCACTGCCCTCCTCCTCCATGGCCGAGGCCTCATCTGATGAGGGCAGGCTCACCTGCTCAGGCCGAATACCACTGTCTGTCCCCCCATCGGGGTCTCAGGTGGGGGGACCGCCTCCTGCTGCAAGGACTGGGACCCGACAGGGGTGCCTGAGACTCGGAGCCTTCCAGCTCCTCACTCTCGCTCTACACCCCCGCATGGCTCCCCCCTCCTCACAGCCTCCATCTCCCTGAAACGGTCCCCATTCATTAACTTCTCCCTGAAGGGGCCGCTGCCTTCCAGCAGCTGCTGGCGCCGCCCCAGGGAGACCTCCAATTCCACCTTCAACCCCTTGATCTTTTCATTCAGGGGGGGCCTCTTTTTCTTCGCCGATATTGTGGCCTTTGCCCTGGTCTCTTTCAAGTCTTTTTTCAGGGCTCTGAGGTGCCGTCCCAGCTCATCAAATTCCCGCAGGTGGGAGGCCAGGCGTAAACTATAGGTGGAGGTGTTTTCCCCCACCCGCCGGGACCCCCAACCTACCTGGGACGACACCTCCTGGCCCACCGCAGGCTGACTCCTTCCATTCGATCCTCCTGGGTCCTCAGGGGGGACACGGCTGCCATCACCCGCGTCCAGATGGAATTGCCCCCCTCGCCGCCGTCACTCCTGGCCGTTCACATAACTCCCTGCTTCCCCTCCGACCCACGCCGGGGAGCCGAGGCACCCTTGCGGGCTGTCATGGCCGCAGGACCCTGCCAGCTCCCTAAGGAGAGGCAGGGCCTGGGCTGGGGAGAAGAGTGGAAATCTCCCCACAAGCCTGGTTCCGCCCAGGGGATTCAGGTGAAAATAAAATCCCCTGGGCCTTGCTGCTTCTGCTGGTTCCTCAGAGCTCCAACCTGTGACACCTTCCTCCTCTCTGCAGGTTGGAGCTGGAACTCTTTTTTATTAAGTTTTATAGAAAAATACAAAACATTACTGATATGATAAATATAGATAAAACAAAAACACATATCAACTGGCCCAGCACATTTAAGAAAACTACACAATACTAAAATATACTAAACTATACTAAACTACAGACTTATACTAATATCTACAAACCGAAACGAAAACATAACTGAAACTTATCCAGCCGGTCCGACTGGAAAACATTCCTAACTCTATCTAATTCACACAAAACAAAGATAAACATAAAGGAAAACCAATACTTCTTGTTAAAGAAAAAAGAAAACAACCGCTTACTACAACATATGTATGTATATATATACTCACATATATACACATATATATATATATATTTTTTTTTTTTCCCTCACCATTTTTTTTTTTTTTTATTATATATCACAACAATAACAATAATGCCTATCTACCTAACCCTAACAATCTACCTATCCACCACCAAAACCCAACACCCAAGGCTGACCTCCGCCTCATGTCTGTTGCATGTCCGCATAGTCCGAGGCCAGCCCTTCCTCCACCGCCCACATCCAGCCCCCGCCCCATGTCCTCTCATGTCCGCATAGTCCAGGACTGGATGCAGGCCTCCCCACTGCAAAACCACACCCCCTATCCCCATCCCACCCAACCTAAACTATCCCCTCTATCCTTAACCTACACTATAATAACAAAACAAAACAATAACCTATCTATCTCCCCCAGCTCACCCGAAGGACCAAGTTCGGCCTTTGCAAGCCTTTCTGAAAACACATCTAAAATACAAAACAAAAACCTAGGGTGAAAGCATCAGCCCTCCACCAGGAAGACTACTACCGGACTAAGGTACGCTAAAAGCAAAACCTCTCCAGAGGAGAGAGGCCCTGCTGGTACCCAGCCTTACGTAGTCAAGAGAACGAACCTTCACCAGATCACCGAGGATGTTCCTATGCACCTCATCCACCAGGAGGACTTTCTGACGGGTCGAAACTAAACACCGTGCATTCCATGTGAAGAACCTAATCACTGCACTGACTATAAAAACGGTGCAGGGGTCCCGACCACCCAGGTCTCTGACCACTCCATACGCCCACTCCGCATAGGAGAAAGCGGCCAGCCGAGGCCAGCCAATGGAAGCTCCCACCCGTTGGTACACCTCTGTATTAAAAGGACAATGAAGCAGGAAGTGCTCCATACTTTCCAGTATGCCGCCACACTCCTCCCGGGGACAACCCCTTTCCTCGGAGTTCCTGTACTTCAGGTTGTCCCTTACATACAGCTTCCCGTGGAAACAACGCCAAGCCAAGTCCCAATACTTCAAGGGGATCCTTGCTGAATTTAACAATTGAAGCCCCCTGTCTAGATCCCGGCTTGGGCAATCCCTGAGGGCCAGGGGCTTTTGGAAGTGAGTCAACAAGACCCTTGCGTCAAGGGCACGCCTTGACAGAGTCTTGATCTCCTCTACCTCCAAACCCCACCGGCGGATTACCTTCAGAACCGGGGTGACGTAAGCCGGAAGATACCCATGAGGTGTCCTCAAGTCCTTCACTCGCCCTCCTTGCTCCCATTCCTGGAAGAAGGGCCGAAACCATCCCCTACAGGAGACTACCCACGGAGGAGCCCTCTCTTTCCAGAGGTCTGGTAGATTGATCTTAACAAAGGTGTTCACCAGGAACACCACGGGGTTGACCATACACAACCCCCCTAGTCTCCTCGTACGATAAGTCACCTCCCTCTTGACTAGGTTAAGCCTGTTCCCCCATAACAGTTGGAAAAACAGGCTATAAACCCGAGTCCAGAGAGGCTCTGGCAAGATACACACGCTGCCCACATAAATAAGCAAAGGCAGAAGGTATGACTTGACCAAGTGAACCCTTTCCCTTAGGGTCAAAGACCAACCCTTCCACTGGACAACCCTTTGAGCGGCGGTCTTGAGCCTGCACTCCCAATTTTGCATGGGGTAATCCCCCTGGCCAAAATGAACGCCTAGGACCTTTGCTGATGACTGAGGCCCTGGGAGGGTGTCCGGGAGATCGAAAGCTGGATCGCCCCCCCCCAGCCAGAGACTCTCACACTTATCCCGGTTGATTAGGGACCCGGAAGCTTCCGAGTAGCGCTCCACCTCTGACATCACAGTACTCTGCCTCCTCTCTCGAGGATACAAAGACAGTGACATCGTCAGCATACGCTACCACCCTCAGAGTGGCTTCCGGTGCCGCCCGATCCATCCCGACTCCCGCCAACGGTCCACGATCAACCCCTCTAAGGAAGGGATCAATCGCAAACACGTATAACAGCGGGCTCAAAGGACAGCCCTGGCGGACACCAGACCCAACCTCAAAAGAGTGGCCCAACCAACCATTCACAAGCGGGAGAGTCTCCGCCCCCGCGTATAATGTTCTTAGCCAATCAACAAACCTCCCCGGCAGGCCATATTTCAAAAGGACTGACCAGAGGTACTCATGGTTCACCCGATCAAACGCCTTTGCTGATCCTAGAGACAGCATGTACCCCTTCCAGTTCCCAGCCTTACTCTGCTCCACTGCCTCTCGGACACCAAGTACAGCGCTAAAGGTGCTGCGGCCTGGAACCGAGCAGTGCTGGGATCCCTGAGAGGAGCTGTGGCGCAAACTTCACCAACCGATTGAACAGTATCTTTGCCAGAATCTTCCTGTCCGTATTGAGAAGCGCTATGGGACGCCAATTCTCAATACGGCTTGGATCTTACCCTTTGACAGAAGGATGAGAGCGGACCTCCTCATTGACCCTTGGCAGAGTACCCGAGGATAGGACACTCATTGAAAACCTTGGTCAAGAGGGGACATAAGGAGTCCTTAAAGGTCTTGTAAAGCTCAGGATGTTAAGCCATCCGGACCTGGCGACTTCTTCAGGGCGAGCCCCTCCACCGCCAGATTGAACTTCCTCTTCTCTTATCTCTTCTGCCAAAACATCAAGAGGGAGGTGAGCCCCTGTGTCAGGGATGGTCTCGGTCAGGAAACTTGCCATCCTGTCCCGATCCAGATCCTTCCTGCCCAAGAGGTGCGAGTAAAAGGATCTGACGACTTCCAGGATCCCTGATCTGGACCTGTTCAGAGACCCCGTACCATCTATCAGTCCCGTCACCAACTTGCAACTCACTGACATCTTGCAGTTTCTGTAAGGGTCGGGCGAGCGGTACCTCCCGAAATCCCTCTCAAAAACCAAAGATGTGTGTCTATCATACTGGCACCTCTTGAGCAAAGATTTCACCCTGGAGATATCCTCTCGGCTACCCCCAGTCGAGACCAAATGCTCAAGCCTCCTCCTCAAGCTCTGGTACAGGCGGTACCTGTCCAGAGACCTGAGGCCCGAGAGCTGGCGGAAGAACTTGGCCACCCGATCTTTGAATATCTCCCACCACTCTGACTTACTGTCACAGAGATCCAGAAGCGACACCTGGCTCTGAAGAAAGTCCTCAAAGGATTGTCTTACCTCTGCTTCCTCCAGGAGGGCCGAATTCAACTTCCAATACCCTCTTCCCATACGGGGGGATTCTGCAATGTTCAGAGAAAACATAATTAAACAGTGGTCGGAGAATTCTACCTCCACAACCTTTAAAGGTGAGAAAATAGCCTCCTCCTTTAAATAAAACCTATCTATTCTAGACCTAACATTACTACCCCTATGGTATGTGAACCCCGTGCGGCCTGGGGTATGCCTAATGTGGACATCCACCAGGCGAGCTTCTCTAGCTATGCTATTAAGGGCGATACTATCGTAAGCCAGCCGGTCTCTGGCGCCTCCTCTATCTTGGGGCCTTGTGATGGTATTGAAATCCCCTCCAAAGACCACCTGCCGACTCGAAAAAAGGAAAGGCTTGATCCTCATGAGGAGGCTTTTCCTCTCCCATTTGGATTGGGGCCCATAGATATTAATTAAGCGGAGTTCTTGCCCCCTCATGAGGACATCCAAGATCAAACACCTCCCCATTTCTAACTCGATTATCCGTCGGCTTTCAACCGGTGCGGTAAAAAGGACCGCCACTCCGCTATACGGCTCAGCCGCAAGAGACCAGTAGGAGGGCCCAGATCTCCACTCCCTCTTGGCTTTGTGAATAGTTGCCAAATCTGACAGCCTGGTCTCTTGCAAAAACAAAATGTCAGCTTCAACACGGCTGAAAAAATCGAAGGCTGCATAGCGAGCCGCATCTGACTTGATGCTGGCGACATTAATGGTCGCCAGGGTCAACAGAGTGGGTGCCGCCATACAGGATAATCAAGTTAGATGTCCTTCTTCCTTCCACCCCTCCCGGGGCTATCCTCCAAGGCAGTACGCCCTCTCTTAAGGGAGACAGTGGTGTCCATACCTTCTGGCACCACTGCCTGCCCTTGCGCACTACCCTTGGCTTTCTCAATTCCTGATCTTTTCCTGCCTCCTCTCCTGAGGACCTTACATCCCCACTGGAGAGAGGCGCGGGGCCCCCTAAAGGCTCTCCCTCCTGCTCCTCCGGTACCCCACCTACGACCTCTTCCCCAGATGAAGAAGAGGCGGCGATCTCATCCAAGGTGAGATACCGGTTGGAAAGCTCCAGAGGGGAGTTGGTTGCGCCTTCCCTGGCCACTCTGGTCGAGCTTCTTGTTTTGGTCAGACGCTTCCCTTTGATGTTATCAGGCTCAGCCCCACTACCCTCTGCTGCACTTTCGTAGTACGAGGACTGAGCCTCCTCGTCCCGTTCCAGTCTCCTGATCTCTGTCCTTAGCTCGCTGTCCCCTGGGGTCTCCGATCCTCTACGGGAGGCCACCACTTGGGAAGGGGCAGGCATCACCCCAGAACGGGGGTCCACCTGTTCCCTTTCCGCCTGGCGCTTCTCCCTCCGCCTCTGCCTAGACGGACCGTTCTTGTTCTTCCCAGACCCCTGACCTCCACTGCCTCCGCCAGCACCCGCCTCAGCAGTGGTTGCCTCCCGGCCCGCCTCTGCGTGAGCTCGGGCCGCATTGGCCTGAGAGAGAGGACAGCGACTAAACGGGTGTCCTAAGACACCACACAGGTTGCACCTAATCTGCTGCTCACAGGATGCGGCCAGATGACCTAACCCCCCGCACAAAGCGCACTTCTGCTCAGGGCAGCTGGCGCTGAAGTGAGAGGGGCTGCCGCACTTGTGGCAGAGCTTAGGCTGCCCCCTGTAGAAAACCAGGATTCTGTCACGGCCGATGAAGGCAGATGACGGAATGTGGGAAACCGTACCTCCTAGATTCTTCAATTTGACGTTGAAGGTCCAGGCGCCCGACCAGATACCAAACTCGTCCAGGTTTTTTTCTGGGACCCCCTGGACGTCCCCGTACCTACTCAACCAGGTCAAGATGTCAGTACAAGAAAGTGACTCGTTACGGGTTAGAACGGTCACTTTCTTCACCTCATTCTGGCGGGTCACCGGGCAAGCCCGGAAACCACGCCAGTCCGGCATGTTCTTCACCAGCTGGTATCCGGACCAGAAGAGCTCAAGGCCCTCTGACCGGACAAAACTGATGTCGAACTCCTTGGAACCAAACGGATGTATCAAGGCGAAGATATCAACCGCCTTGAATCCCATCCCAAATAGGAGCTCCGCGACCCTCTTTCGAGTAGGACACGCATCCTCGCTTCCCCACTTGAGACAGACTACATTCCGTCTGGCTCCAGGGCCGGCTGTGGGTGAAGACCAGTTGGTCTCGCCCCTCCTCTGCTCTCGGAAGGCCCTCAGTCCGAACCTATCTATCCAGAAGGATAGATCAACCTTCTCTCCCTCTACTATGATGGAGCCTTCCCCCCTTTTGAGGGCCTCCAGAAGTCGCCGCTGCAAGTCACCGGAACCAGACTCAGGAAAAGAGGAAGCCAATGAGGACAAACCCCCCCCCCCTGCGGACGCAGCCACCGCGGCATAACTTCTGCCGGGCGCTACCCCCACAGGAGGGGCAGTCGGACCAGCCCCCCCCTCCCCCACTACACTCAACTGTGCTGCACCAGACCCCGCCAGGGGGCCAACACCAGGGGCCCCAGCCACTTGTTCAGTGGCCAAGGACCTAACCCCCGCAGCTGCCCCCCCACCAGGGCCAGGCGCAGCCTCTCTCCCCCGCCCAACAGTGGCTTCAATCCTCCTTGCTAAATCCGCCAGGAAAGTTGTCACATTACTTTTATTTTGAAGGGGCCTATTCCTATTGGCCCCCCCAGGGGCCAGAGGGACCGTAGGGGCGCCAGCCAGCTCACCAGGACCACCAGCGACTTTTACAGCCACCGATGGCCCCCCAGCCGACACCCCCCCGGCCCCCCCAGCCCCAGGAGGACCACCTGACCTATCCCTCGGGGAGGGAGAAACCCCTTCTCCAGGGGTCCCCACCACCTCCAGAGCTGGAGATTTCAAGCTTACCGCTGGGCCAGTAACATTTATTTTGCTCTTATTCTCTTTTACATTAATTTGAACACTGGTGGTGCCGACCACCTTTCCAGGCACCCCAATATCTTCTGAGCTGGAGGAGACGGGGGAGGAGGGCAACACCCCTGTCCTCACATACCTCTCCATGGTTTCAGGAGAGTACCCCCGCCTCCCCCCGCCCTTCTTAGGTGCTGTGGCACTACTGCCCCCAGCCGCTCTATTCCTCTCTGCTGTGCGCATGCGCTTGTTAGTACTCTCGGCCGCGTCCTCCTCAGAGCCGAGGGTGCGCCCGGACACGCCCCCAGCAACGCCCCCACCACTAGGAGCGTCACCAGCGGCGCGCCCAGGCACACCCCCAGCCCCACCCCCGACCGCATCACAACAGGGAGGAGGACGGCCACGGCCAGGAGCGCCCCCAGACACGCCCCCAGCACCATCCCCACTGATGGGAACAGCGCCGGGAACGCCCCCGGACACACCCCCAGCCGCGCCCCCCGCCGCCTTTCCGCTCCCCGATCCCCGCCGCAAACAGACAGCGGGAACCGGGGGAGCACCGACATGGGTGGGAGGACCGGCAGCCCCATCACACCGCCCCACCACCACCTTACACTCAGGGGCGGCGGACGGGACCGCCTCTGTCACCGGAGCAGACCCCCGCACCAAGCCACTCCCCCCTCCCACAGGGGAGTGACCCACGGTGCCGGAGGCCCCCGATTGGCCGCCATTGCCCCCGGCGTTCTCCACGAGGCCGGGAACGCCGGCGGCCATCTTTTGTCCTATGCTATCACACCCGCGGCCCGGCTCCATGGACACAGCCGGACCCGGGATGTTTTCTGTAAATGCAGCACCTGACTTGGGCTTTTCAGTCCCAGCCAGGTGCTCAACATACACGAATTTACTTTGTTCTTTGTCCTTTTTCTCTTTCTTTTTCTTTTCTTTCCTTTTCTCTTTTCCATTATCCTCCAGAAGTTCGTTACCGAAGGCATAGTTCTGAAACTGTACCGGCGACTCTAACATCCTGATTTCTCTCAGGAGCCCTCCGCCACCACTACTGCACCCGAACTCATCATCCTCATCATCCTCGGAGGGGGGCAGCCCAGCTTGCGCAGCACTCAGGCTGCTGAACCCCTCCGGTACGGACATCTGAGACTCCAGGGGCGGTGCTGGCGCGGGTTCGGGTAGAGACAGCAGGGGAGTCATGCTGGATACAGGTATACTGCTCTCCATTTCCTCCCCTTCACTATCACCCTCTTCCCCTTTATTCACCTCACACCGTCCCCCTCTGCCCTCCATTTCAGAGAACCGCTCCTCGTTCAGGAGTTTCTCCCTGAAGGGCCCGCTGTTACTTATTAAAGTGTCTCTTTTTGTCTGGAACTTGCTGATCTCTTTCTTCAGCCCCCTGATTCTTTGAGAAACAGGGAGCCTCTTTTTACTGCCCATACTACTTGCTTTGGCTCTTTGCATCCCCAGCTCCTGGTTCAGGATCCTGAGGTGCCGTCCCAGCTCCTGGAACTCCCGCAGATGGTACGCTATACGGGAGCTGTAGGTGGGGGTAGACTCTCCATCCCGCCGGGACCCCCAACCTACCTGGGACGGCACCTTCTTGGCCTCAGCTGCTCCTCCATTCCTCCTTGTAGGGTCCTCAGGGGGGACCTGGCTACCTCCACTCCGTCCAGTCTTCTTCCCCTCGCCACTGCCGCTTTTCCTCGAAGTCATGGCCCAGGCCCCCGCCAACTCCCTAGGGAGAGGCAGGGCCTGGGCTGGGGAGAGGTGGTAGGATGCTCCCCACAAGCCTGGTTCCGCCCAGGGGATTCAGATGGAAGGAAAATCCCCTGGGCCTTGCTGCTTCTCGGTTCCCTGGAGCTCCAACCACGCACGTCCTCCCTCCTCGCAGGTTGGAGCTGGAACTCTTTTTATTTTTTTATAGAAAACTACAAAACATAACAATAAATAACGAATAACAGCATATACAAACATAAACAGAAGACATAAACAAAACGACAGCATCCCAGCTGCCCCAGCCACATTCTCACACACATTCATACCTATAGCCACAACTATACAAACCTCAGCAAAACTTACTAATAAATAACATATACACTATAACATTTTAATAAATGAAACTTACCTAGCCGGTTCGGCTGTAAATCCTTAACTAAAACCTAAAAACTTACTAAGACACTAAGAAAAACTAACGAAAATAAAACTATAAACAAAAACAAGGCTACCTCGCCATAACTAAAAATAATTGGGCGACCTGCCCCTTATAACTAAAGAAAAGAAAAAACACACCAAAAATTTTTTTTTTTTTGGAAATTTTTAATTTTTTTTTTTTTTTTTTATAAATAAATAACACACCACACCACTTAGCCTAACCTAAACTGTCCCTAGCCAAACCCTAATCTGATCTACGACCCCCAGGGCTGACCTCCGCCTCATGTCCTCAGCATGTCCGCATAGTCCGAGGCCAGCCCCACCACCACCGCCCACATCCAGCCCTCGCCCCATGTCCTCCCATGTCCGCATAGTCCTGGACTGGATGCAGGCCCCCCCACACTTAAAAAAGTGCCCTCCCCCACTCCCTAACCCACCCAACCTAACTAACTAACCCCCACTTACCCTATCCTCAACTTAACATAATATAGATATACTATAAATATAAATATACACACAAATAAACTTCACCATAACCTACACATAACCCGAAGGACCAAGTTCAGCCTTTGCAAGCCTTTCGAACCATAAACTTTATTCCAAAACAAAAATCTAGGGTGATAGCATCAGCCCACCACCAGGAGGAGTATTACTAAACTAGGGTACACTAAAAGCAAAGCCCCTCCAGAGGAGAGAGGCCCTACTGGTACCCAGCCTTTCATACTCAAGAGAACGTACCTTCACCAGGTCCCCCAGAATGTTCCTACACACCTCATCCACTGGGAGGACTTTCTGCCTTGTTGACACTAAACACCGTGCATTCCATGTGTAGTACCTAACCACTATGCTAACTAAAAAACATGTGCACAGGTCCCTTCTTCCCAGGTCTCTGAGCACCCCATAGGCCCACTCCGCGTAGGAGAAGCTGGCTAGCCTAGGCCAGCCAATGGAAGCTCCCACCCGTTTGTACACGGCTGTATTAAAAGGACACTGAAGCAGGAAGTGCTCCATACTTTCCAGTATGGAGCCGCACTCCTCCCGGGGACAACCCCTTTCCTCAGAGTTCCTGTACTTCAGATTGTCCCTTACATACAGCCTCCCGTGAAAGCAGCGCCAAGCCAAGTCCCAAAACTTCAAGGGGATCCTTGCAGAATTTAGCAACTGTAACCCCTTGTCTAGATCCCGGCTTGGGCAATCCTTGAGGGCCAGGGGCTTTTGGAAGTGGGACAACAAGACCCTCTCGTCAAGGGACCTCCTTGACAGAGTCCTGATTTCCCCTACCTCCAAACCCCACCGGCGGATTACCTTCAGAATCGGGGTGACATAAGCCGGGAGATATCCGTGGGGCGTGCGCAAGTCCTTCACTCGCCCTCCTGTCTCCCATTCCTGGAAGAAAGGCCGAAACCACCCCCGGCAGGAGACTACCCACGGAGAAGCCCTCTCCATCCAGAGGTTCGCCAAATTTGTCTTAACAAATGTGTTTACAAGAAACACCACGGGGTTGACCATAGATAACCCCCCTAGTCTCCTCGTGCGGTAAGTCACCTCTCTCTTGATCAGGTTCAGTCTATTCCCCCATAAGAGCTGGAAGAACAGACTGTAAACCCGAGTCCAGAGAGGCTCTGGCAAGATACACACACTGCCCAAATAGATAAGCAAAGGGAGCAAGAAAGCTTTGATCAGGTGCACCCTTTCCCTGAGGGTCAAAGACCAGCCCTTCCACTGGTCGACCTTCTGAGCGGCGATCTTAAGCCTGTCGTCCCAATTTTGGGTGGGATAATCCCCATGGCCGAAATGGATGCCTAGGACTTTGGCTGACGACTGGGGCCCTGGGAGGGTGTCCGGGAGATCGAAAGCTGGATCACCCCCTCCCAGCCAGAGACTCTCGCACTTATCCCGATTGATCATGGACCCGGATGCCTCCGAGTAGCGGTCCACCTCAGACATCACGTATTCCGCCTCCCCTTGCGAGGACACGAAAATGGTGACATCGTCGGCGTACGCTACTGTCCTCAGAGTGGCTTCCGGCGCCGCCGGATCCATCCCGACTCCCGCCAACGGTCCACGATTGACCCGCTTAAGAAAGGGATCAATCGCGAACACGTATAAAAGCGGGCTCAAAGGACAACCCTGGCGAACGCCAGACCCAACCTCAAAAGGGCAGCCAGACCAACCGTTCACAAGCGGGAAACTCTCTGCCCCCGCATACAAGATCTTTAACCAATCGACGAACCCCCCCGGCAGGCCATACTTCAGAAGGACCGACCAGAGGTACTCGTGGTTCACCCGATCAAACGCCTTTGCTTGATCTAAGGACAGCATGTACCCCTTCCAGTGGCCTGCCCTACTCTGTTCCACTGCCTCTCGGACACCGAGGACAGCACTAAAAGTGCTGCGGCCTGGAACTGAGCAATGCTGAGCCACCGAAAGAAGCTGAGGCGCGAACTTCACCAGCCTGTTAAACAGTATCTTGGCCAGAATCTTTCTGTCCGTATTGAGAAGTGCTATGGGACGCCAATTCTCAATACGGCTCGGATCTTTACCCTTTGATAGAAGGATCAGTGCTGACCTCCTCATTGACCGAGGCAGAGTGCCCGAGGATAAACACTCATTGAATACCTCAGTCAAGAGGGGACACAAAGGGTCCTTAAAGGTCTTATAAAACTCCGATGTTAAGCCATCCGGGCCTGGCGACTTCTTCAGAGCTAACCCTTCCACCGCCAGGATAACTTCCTCCTTTCTGATCTCTTCTACCAAAACGTCAAAAGAGAGGTGAGCTTCTGACTCAGGGGTGATTTCAGCCAGGAAAGCCGACATCCTGTCCCGATCCAGATCCCTCTTCCCCAGGAGGCACGAGTAAAAGGATCTGACGACTTCCAGGATCCCTGATCTGGACCTGTTCAGAGACCCTGTACCATCAATCAGTCCTGTTATTAATTTACTCTTCACTGACATCTTACAGTTTCTGTAGGGGTCGGGCGAGCGGTACCTCCCGAAGTCCCTCTCAAAAACCAAAGATGTGTGTCTATCATACTGGCACCTCTTGAGCAAAGATTTCACCCTGGAGATATCCTCGCGGCTACCTCCAGTCGAGACCAGATCTTCGAGTTTCCTCCTCAGACTCTGATACAGGCGGTACCTGTCCAGAGACCTGAGGCTCGAGAGCTGGCGGAAGAACTTTGCAGCCCGATCTTTGAATACCTCCCACCACTCTGACTTAGTGTCACAGAGATCCAGCAAGGCTACCTGATTCTGAAGAAAGTCCTCAAAGGATTGTCTCACCTCTGCTTCCTCCAGGACTCCCGCATTCAGCTTCCAGTAACCTCTTCCCATTTGGGGGGATTCTGAAATATTCAGAGAAAACATAATCAGACAGTGATCAGAGAATTCTACCTCCACAATTCTCAAGGGCGAGAAAGTAGTCTCCTCTTTCAAAAAAAACCTGTCTATTCTAGACCTAATCCTATCTCCTCTATAATAAGTGAAACCCCCGTGGTCTGGGGTGTGCCTAATGTGGACATCCACCAGACGAGCCTCACTAGCTATACTATTCAGTGCTATGCTGTCATAAGCCAGCCGGTCTCTGGTGCCTCCCCTATCTTGGGACCTCACGATGGTGTTGAAGTCCCCACCAAAGACCACCTGCCGGCTCGTAAAAAGGAAAGGCTTGATCCTCATAAAGAGACATTTCCTGTCCCACTTGGACTGGGGCCCATAGATGTTTATTAGGCGCAGTTCCTGTCCCTTCATGAGGATATCCAAGATCAAACACCTCCCCATTTCCAGCTCAACCACCCGTCGGCATTCTACCGGTGCGGTGAAAAGAACCGCCACTCCGCTATACGGCTCAGCCGCAAGAGACCAGAAGGAGGGCCCTGATCTCCACTCCCTCTTTGCCTTGTGGGCTTCTGCCAAGTTTGACAGTCTGGTCTCCTGCAAAAATAAAACGTCAGCTTCAACACGGCTGAAAAAATCAAAGGCTGCGTAGCGAGCCGCATCAGATTTTATGCTGGCGACATTAATGGTCGCCAGCGTGAGCCGAGTGGGTACCGCCATACTTGGTGTTTAAGCCGAACGTCCTCCTTCCTTCTTACCCCTCCTACCCCTCCCGGGGCTATCCTCTAAGGCGGCACGTCCTCTTTTGAGGGAGACGGTGGTGTCCATACCTTCTGTCACCACCGCTCCCTCTTGCGTACCGCCCCTGCCTTTCTCGGTCCCGGAAGTCCGATTTGCCTCCTCTTCTGGGGACCTTGCATCCGCACCAGAGAGGGGCACGGGGCCTCCTGGAGGCCCTCCCACCTTCGCCCCCGGTACCCCACTTCTTACCTCCTCCCCAGATGAAGAGGAGGCGGAGATCTCATCCAAAGTGAGATACCGGTTGGAGAGCTCAAGAGGGGAGCCAGTTACGCCTTCCCTGGCCACTTTGGTCGGGCTCGTTCTTTTTTTGGAGTACCTTTTCCGTCTGTTGGTATTGGACCCAGTCTCACCACCCTCTGATACGCTTTCGTAGTGTGAGGACTGGGTCCCATCGGCTCGGTCTAGTCTCCTGACCTCCGCACTTAGCTCCCTGTCCCCTAGGGTCTCCGAACTACGGGAGTCAGCCATTTGGGGAGGAGCAGACATCACCCCATTGTGGCAGGGTTCCTCCCGCTCCCTCTCCGCCTGGCGTCTCTCCCTCCGCCTCTGCCGGGACGGACCGCCCTTGGTCGTCACCGACCCCTTTACTCGACTGTCTCCGCCAGCACCCGCCTCAGCCGAAGAGACCTCCCGGCCCACTCCTGCGTGAGCTCGGGCCGCATTGACCTCAGAGAGGGGACAGCGACTAAATGGGTGTCCGAGCACACCACACAAGTTGCACCTAATCTCCTTACAAGATGCGGCTAGGTGACCTGTCCCTCCACACAACGCGCACTTCTGCACTTGGCAGCTGGCGCTGAAGTGTGAAGGGCTGCCGCACTTGTGACAGAGCTTAGGCTGCCCCCTGTAGAAGACAAGAATCCTATCCCGGCCGATGAAGGCAGAGGATGGAATGTGGGAAACTGTACTTCCCAGACATTTCAACTTTATATTGAAAGTCCAGGCTCCTGACCAAATGCCAAATTCGTCCAGGTTTTTCGATGGTACACCCTGGACGTCGCCGTACCTGCTGAGCCAGGTCAGAATGTCAACGCAAGAAAGTGATTCGTTACGGGTCAAAACGGTCACTTTCTTGACGTTGTTCTGACGGGTTATCGCCTGGGCGAAAAACCCCTTCCACTCCGGTAAGTTCTTCACCAGCTCGTACCCGGACCAGAAAAGCTCTAGGCCCTCTGGCCGGGCAAAACTGATGTCGAACTCCCTGGAACCATAGGGATGTATCAGGGCGAAGATGTCAACCACCCTGAAACCCATCCCAAGCAGGAGCTCCACCACCCTCTTTCTTGTAGGGCAGGCATCATTGCTTCTCCACTTGAGACAGACAACATTCCTTCTGGTCCCAGGGCCGGTTGTGGGCAGGGACCAGGTGGTCTCGCCCCCCCTTTCCTCTCGGAAAGCTCGCAGGCCGTGCCTGTCTATCCATAAGGATAGGTCAACTTTCTCACCCTCTACTGTCATTGAACTCTCACCCCTTTTGAGAGCCTCCAGGAGTCGCCGCTGTAAGTCACCAACCGCGACTCCCGGGAATGAGGAAGCCAATGAGGACAGCCCCTCCCCCCCCCACGGCCGCAGCCACACTGGCATAACTTCTGCCAGGTGTTACGGCCGCAGGAGGGGCAACCGAACCGGCACCCCCCACTACACTACTACCGGATGCCGCATCGGATCCCTCCGGAGGGCGGGCACCAGGAGCCGCAACCATCGCTTTTTCAGCGACGGCTCGCTGACCCCCAGCATCCAACCCACCTTTGGGACCAGATGCAGCACCCCTACCAACACCCTGCTTGCACTCACCCACTCTCCCTGCTGGGACAGCTGGTGCAGCAGACGACACCACACTATTCACATCATCATGCGCCTTTTTATTGCCATTCTCATTGCCACTGGCCAAGCCCCCCCCTGCCGCCCTTAAAATCTGGGCACCAACGACCATACCCCCCCCCCAGCACTTGATTCAGCGCCGGAGGAGGAGGCAGAAACTGAGGGGGCCTGCCCAGTGGCAATGTACATCGCCATATGCTCTGGCGCAATTATGCCCTTTTTACTCTCTTTTTTGGGGGACCGGAATGCCGCAGGCTTGTCTCCCCCAGCAGCTCCGGCCCCGGATCCCTTGATGCACTTTCTGACACAGCCCTCTTTTTCCACCCCGGGAGTGCCTCCAGAGGCACGACCCCTGGACACACCCCCGGCCGTGTCCCTTGCCTCGCCCGCGACCACCTCCCCTGATCCCCGCTGCCCACTCCCGCCCCCACCACACCGCCCCAGCACCACCCTACACGCCGAAACGGCAGGCAGAGCAGCGGGCAGAGCGGCGGGCAGGGCGGCAAATGAAACAGCAGGTGGAGCGGTGGGCGGGGCCTCCCGATGCTTCTGCATACCCCCTCCACCTCCAACAGGTGACTGCCGACCCTGGCTCTCTGCCGGCGCCTCCTCCTCGCCACCGTAAGCGGGGATGGCACCGGGCGCCATTTTGGATCCCGGCGCCATCTTGGATCCCAAAAACATCTCCCCGCTCCTCCGCTCAGACACCACCACAGGTGCCGAGCCGGGGAGTTTGGCGGGATACACGCCTGGTGTGGACTTTTCAGCCCCCACCAAGCGTGTATTGTGTACATAAATAAAACGGACCTCGGCAGTTTTTTTTTTCTCCTTTCTTTTCTTACTCCAGTTCCCTTCCAGCAAGTCCTCTCCAAAAGCAAAATTCTGGAAGTCCATATTTGGAGATTCCAGCATCTTAATTTCCTTTAATAAGCCTCCGCTATCCTCTTCACTGCCCTCCTCCTCCATGGCTGAGGCCTCATCAGAGGAGGGCAAGCACGCCTGCTCAGGCCGAATACCACTGTCTGTCCCCCCCATCGGGGTCTCAGGTGGGGGGACCGCCTCCTGCTGCAAGGACTGGGGACCCGACAGGGGTGCCTGAGACTCGGAGCCTTCCAGCTCCTCACTCTCGCTCTCTACACCCCCGCATGGCTCCCCCCTCCTCACAGCCTCCATCTCCCTGAAACGGTCCCCATTCATTAACTTCTCCCTGAAGGGGCCGCTGCCTTCCAGCAGCTGCTGGCGCCGCCCCAGGGAGACCTCCACATTCCACCTTCAACCCCTTGATCTTTTCATTCAGGGGGGGCCTCTTTTCTTCGCCGATATTGTGGCCTTTGGCCCTGGTCTCTTTCAAGTCTTTTTTCAGGGCTCTGAGGTGCCGTCCCAGCTCATCAAATTCCCGCAGGTGGGAGGCCAGGCGTAAACTATAGGTGGAGGTGTTTTCCCCCACCCGCCGGGACCCCCAACCTACCTGGGACGACACCTCCTGGCCCACCGCAGGCTGACTCCTTCCATTCGATCCTCCTGGGTCCTCAGGGGGGACACGGCTGCCATCACCGCGTCCAGATGGAATTGCCCCCTCGCCGGTTCACATAACTCCCTGCTCCCCTCCGACCCACGCCGGGGAGCCGAGGCACCCTTGCGGGCTGTCATAAGGAGAGGCAGGGCCTGGGCTGGGGAGAAGAGTGGAAAATCTCCCCACAAGCCTGGTTCCGCCCAGGGGATTCAGGTGAAAATAAAATCCCCTGGGCCTTGCTGCTTCCTGGATCCACCGAGCTCCACCCGAGACAACCTCCCTCCTCTCTGGCTGGAGCTGGAACTCTTTTTTATTAAGTTTTATAGAAAAATACAAAACATTACTGATATGATAAATATAGATAAAACAAAAACACATATCAACTGGCCCAGCACATTTAAGGAAACTACACAATACTAAAATATACTAAACTATACTAAACTACAGACTTATACTAATATCTACAAACCGAAACGAAAACATAACTGAAACTTATCCAGCCGGTCCGACTGGAAAACATTCCTAACTCTATCTAATTCACACAAAACAAAGATAAACATAAAGGAAAACCAATACTTCTTGTTAAAGAAAAAAGAAAACAACCGCTTACTACAACATATGTATGTATATATATACTCACATATATACACATATATATATATTTTTTTTTTTTTTTTTTTTTTATATATCACAACAATAACAATAATGCCTATCTACCTAACCCTAACAATCTACCTATCCACCACCAAAACCCAACACCCAAGGCTGACCTCCGCCTCATGTCTGTTGCATGTCCGCATAGTCCGAGGCCAGCCCTTCCTCCACCGCCCACATCCAGCCCCCGCCCCATGTCCTCTCATGTCCGCATAGTCCAGGACTGGATGCAGGCCTCCCCACTGCAAAACCACACCCCCTATCCCCATCCCACCCAACCTAAACTATCCCCTCTATCCTTAACCTACACTATAATAACAGAAACAAAACAAAACAATAACCTATCTATCTCCCCCAGCTCACCCGAAGGACCAAGTTCGGCCTTTGCAAGCCTTTCTGAAAACACATCTAAAATACAAAACAAAAACCTAGGGTGAAAGCATCAGCCCTCCACCAGGAAGACTACTACCGGACTAAGGTACGCTAAAAGCAAAACCTCTCCAGAGGAGAGAGGCCCTGCTGGTACCCAGCCTTACGTAGTCAAGAGAACGAACCTTCACCAGATCACCGAGGATGTTCCTATGCACCTCATCCACCAGGAGGACTTTCTGACGGGTCGAAACTAAACACCGTGCATTCCATGTGAAGAACCTAATCACTGCACTGACTATAAAAACGGTGCAGGGGTCCCGACCACCCAGGTCTCTGACCACTCCATACGCCCACTCCGCATAGGAGAAAGCGGCCAGCCGAGGCCAGCCAATGGAAGCTCCCACCCGTTGGTACACCTCTGTATTAAAAGGACAATGAAGCAGGAAGTGCTCCATACTTTCCAGTATGCCGCCACACTCCTCCCGGGGACAACCCCTTTCCTCGGAGTTCCTGTACTTCAGGTTGTCCCTTACATACAGCTTCCCGTGGAAACAACGCCAAGCCAAGTCCCAATACTTCAAGGGGATCCTTGCTGAATTTAACAATTGAAGCCCCCTGTCTAGATCCCGGCTTGGGCAATCCCTGAGGGCCAGGGGCTTTTGGAAGTGAGTCAACAAGACCCTTGCGTCAAGGGCACGCCTTGACAGAGTCTTGATCTCCTCTACCTCCAAACCCCACCGGCGGATTACCTTCAGAACCGGGGTGACGTAAGCCGGAAGATACCCATGAGGTGTCCTCAAGTCCTTCACTCGCCCTCCTTGCTCCCATTCCTGGAAGAAGGGCCGAAACCATCCCCTACAGGAGACTACCCACGGAGGAGCCCTCTCTTTCCAGAGGTCTGGTAGATTGATCTTAACAAAGGTGTTCACCAGGAACACCACGGGGTTGACCATACACAACCCCCCTAGTCTCCTCGTACGATAAGTCACCTCCCTCTTGACTAGGTTAAGCCTGTTCCCCCATAACAGTTGGAAAAACAGGCTATAAACCCGAGTCCAGAGAGGCTCTGGCAAGATACACACGCTGCCCACATAAATAAGCAAAGGCAGAAGGTATGACTTGACCAAGTGAACCCTTTCCCTTAGGGTCAAAGACCAAACCTTCCACTGGTCAACCTTTTGAGCGGCGGTCTTGAGCCTGCACTCCCAATTTTGCATGGGGTAATCCCCCTGGCCGAAATGAACGCCTAGGACCTTTGCTGATGACTGAGGCCCTGGGAGGGTGTCCGGGAGATCGAAAGCTGGATCGCCCCCCCCCAGCCAGAGACTCTCACACTTATCCCGGTTGATTAGGGACCCAGAAGCTTCCGAGTAGCGCTCCACCTCTGACATCACGTACTCTGCCTCCTCTCTCGAGGATACAAAGACAGTGACATCGTCAGCATACGCTACCACCCTCAGAGTGGCTTCCGGTGCCGCCGGATCCATCCCGACTCCCGCCAACGGTCCACGATTGACCCGCTTAAGAAAGGGATCAATCGCGAACACGTATAAAAGCGGGCTCAAAGGACAACCCTGGCGAACGCCAGACCCAACCTCAAAAGGGCAGCCAGACCAACCGTTCACAAGCGGGAAACTCTCTGCCCCCGCATACAAGATCTTTAACCAATCGACGAACCCCCCCGGCAGGCCATACTTCAGAAGGACCGACCAGAGGTACTCGTGGTTCACCCGATCAAACGCCTTTGCTTGATCTAAGGACAGCATGTACCCCTTCCAGTGGCCTGCCCTACTCTGTTCCACTGCCTCTCGGACACCGAGGACAGCACTAAAAGTGCTGCGGCCTGGAACTGAGCAATGCTGAGCCACCGAAAGAAGCTGAGGCGCGAACTTCACCAGCCTGTTAAACAGTATCTTGGCCAGAATCTTTCTGTCCGTATTGAGAAGTGCTATGGGACGCCAATTCTCAATACGGCTCGGATCTTTACCCTTTGATAGAAGGATCAGTGCTGACCTCCTCATTGACCGAGGCAGAGTGCCCGAGGATAAACACTCATTGAATACCTCAGTCAAGAGGGGACACAAAGGGTCCTTAAAGGTCTTATAAAACTCCGATGTTAAGCCATCCGGGCCTGGCGACTTCTTCAGAGCTAACCCTTCCACCGCCAGGATAACTTCCTCCTTTCTGATCTCTTCTACCAAAACGTCAAAAGAGAGGTGAGCTTCTGACTCAGGGGTGATTTCAGCCAGGAAAGCCGACATCCTGTCCCGATCCAGATCCCTCTTCCCCAGGAGGCACGAGTAAAAGGATCTGACGACTTCCAGGATCCCTGATCTGGACCTGTTCAGAGACCCTGTACCATCAATCAGTCCTGTTATTAATTTACTCTTCACTGACATCTTACAGTTTCTGTAGGGGTCGGGCGAGCGGTACCTCCCGAAGTCCCTCTCAAAAACCAAAGATGTGTGTCTATCATACTGGCACCTCTTGAGCAAAGATTTCACCCTGGAGATATCCTCGCGGCTACCTCCAGTCGAGACCAGATCTTCGAGTTTCCTCCTCAGACTCTGATACAGGCGGTACCTGTCCAGAGACCTGAGGCTCGAGAGCTGGCGGAAGAACTTTGCAGCCCGATCTTTGAATACCTCCCACCACTCTGACTTAGTGTCACAGAGATCCAGCAAGGCTACCTGATTCTGAAGAAAGTCCTCAAAGGATTGTCTCACCTCTGCTTCCTCCAGGACTCCCGCATTCAGCTTCCAGTAACCTCTTCCCATTTGGGGGGATTCTGAAATATTCAGAGAAAACATAATCAGACAGTGATCAGAGAATTCTACCTCCACAATTCTCAAGGGCGAGAAAGTAGTCTCCTCTTTCAAAAAAAACCTGTCTATTCTAGACCTAATCCTATCTCCTCTATAATAAGTGAAACCCCCGTGGTCTGGGGTGTGCCTAATGTGGACATCCACCAGACGAGCCTCACTAGCTATACTATTCAGTGCTATGCTGTCATAAGCCAGCCGGTCTCTGGTGCCTCCCCTATCTTGGGACCTCACGATGGTGTTGAAGTCCCCACCAAAGACCACCTGCCGGCTCGTAAAAAGGAAAGGCTTGATCCTCATAAAGAGACATTTCCTGTCCCACTTGGACTGGGGCCCATAGATGTTTATTAGGCGCAGTTCCTGTCCCTTCATGAGGATATCCAAGATCAAACACCTCCCCATTTCCAGCTCAACCACCCGTCGGCATTCTACCGGTGCGGTGAAAAGAACCGCCACTCCGCTATACGGCTCAGCCGCAAGAGACCAGAAGGAGGGCCCTGATCTCCACTCCCTCTTTGCCTTGTGGGCTTCTGCCAAGTTTGACAGTCTGGTCTCCTGCAAAAATAAAACGTCAGCTTCAACACGGCTGAAAAAATCAAAGGCTGCGTAGCGAGCCGCATCAGATTTTATGCTGGCGACATTAATGGTCGCCAGCGTGAGCCGAGTGGGTACCGCCATACTTGGTGTTTAAGCCGAACGTCCTCCTTCCTTCTTACCCCTCCTACCCCTCCCGGGGCTATCCTCTAAGGCGGCACGTCCTCTTTTGAGGGAGACGGTGGTGTCCATACCTTCTGTCACCACCGCTCCCTCTTGCGTACCGCCCCTGCCTTTCTCGGTCCCGGAAGTCCGATTTGCCTCCTCTTCTGGGGACCTTGCATCCGCACCAGAGAGGGGCACGGGGCCTCCTGGAGGCCCTCCCACCTTCGCCCCCGGTACCCCACTTCTTACCTCCTCCCCAGATGAAGAGGAGGCGGAGATCTCATCCAAAGTGAGATACCGGTTGGAGAGCTCAAGAGGGGAGCCAGTTACGCCTTCCCTGGCCACTTTGGTCGGGCTCGTTCTTTTTTTGGAGTACCTTTTCCGTCTGTTGGTATTGGACCCAGTCTCACCACCCTCTGATACGCTTTCGTAGTGTGAGGACTGGGTCCCATCGGCTCGGTCTAGTCTCCTGACCTCCGCACTTAGCTCCCTGTCCCCTAGGGTCTCCGAACTACGGGAGTCAGCCATTTGGGGAGGAGCAGACATCACCCCATTGTGGCAGGGTTCCTCCCGCTCCCTCTCCGCCTGGCGTCTCTCCCTCCGCCTCTGCCGGGACGGACCGCCCTTGGTCGTCACCGACCCCTTTACTCGACTGTCTCCGCCAGCACCCGCCTCAGCCGAAGAGACCTCCCGGCCCACTCCTGCGTGAGCTCGGGCCGCATTGACCTCAGAGAGGGGACAGCGACTAAATGGGTGTCCGAGCACACCACACAAGTTGCACCTAATCTCCTTACAAGATGCGGCTAGGTGACCTGTCCCTCCACACAACGCGCACTTCTGCACTTGGCAGCTGGCGCTGAAGTGTGAAGGGCTGCCGCACTTGTGACAGAGCTTAGGCTGCCCCCTGTAGAAGACAAGAATCCTATCCCGGCCGATGAAGGCAGAGGATGGAATGTGGGAAACAGTACTTCCCAGACATTTCAACTTTATATTGAAAGTCCAGGCTCCTGACCAAATGCCAAATTCGTCCAGGTTTTTCGATGGTACACCCTGGACGTCGCCGTACCTGCTGAGCCAGGTCAGAATGTCAACGCAAGAAAGTGATTCGTTACGGGTCAAAACGGTCACTTTCTTGACGTTGTTCTGACGGGTTATCGCCTGGGCGAAAAACCCCTTCCACTCCGGTAAGTTCTTCACCAGCTCGTACCCGGACCAGAAAAGCTCTAGGCCCTCTGGCCGGGCAAAACTGATGTCGAACTCCCTGGAACCATAGGGATGTATCAGGGCGAAGATGTCAACCACCCTGAAACCCATCCCAAGCAGGAGCTCCACCACCCTCTTTCTTGTAGGGCAGGCATCATTGCTTCTCCACTTGAGACAGACTACATTCCGTCTGGTCCCAGGTCCGGTTGTGGGCAGGGACCAGGTGGTCTCGCCCCCCCTTTCCTCTCGGAAAGCTCGCAGGCCGTGCCTGTCTATCCACATGGATAGGTCCACTTTCTCACCCTCTACTGTCATTGAGCTCTCTCCCTTTTTGAGGGCCTCCAGGAGTCGCCGCTGCAAGTCACCAACCGCGACTCCTGGGAATGAGGAAGACAACGAGGACAGCCCCTCCCCCCCCACGGCCGCAGCCACACTGGCATAACTTCTGCCAGGTGTTACGGCCGCAGGAGGGGCAACCGAACCGGCATTCCCCACTATACTACCGCCAGATGCCGCACCGGATCCCTCCGGAGGGCGGACACCAGGAGCCGCAGCCACCGCTTTTTCAGCGATGGTCCGCTGACCCCCAGCGCCCCTCCCACCTTTGGGACCCGATGCAGCACCCTTATCACCACTACCAACTACACCCTGCTTGCACTCACCCCCTCTCCCTGCTGGGACAGCTGGTGCAGCAGACACATTATTTACATTATTTACATTACTCCCCTTGTTTATTTTATTTGCATTGTTTATATTAACCACATTTCTACCTTCATTGCCACTGGCCAAGCCCCCCCCCGTCTTCAGGACCTGGGCTCTGGCTACCACCCTCCCTCCCTCCCCAGCACTTAATTCAGCGTCAGAGGAGGAGGCGGAGATAGAGGGGGCATGTCCAGTGGCAATGTACCTGGCCATCTGTTCCGGTGGGATAATTCCCTTTTTGGTGGACCGAGCAACTCCTGCTCCCGGCCCACCTATACACAGACGTTTGCTGCCTGTACTGTCACCTCTGCCCCCAGAAGCACGGCCGGGCACCCCCCCAGCCACGCCCATATGAGCGCCGATGGGAGGATGCCCGGACGCGCCCCCGGACACGCTCCCGGCGTCTCCGGCCACGCCCCGGCCACGCCCCCAGCCACGCCCCCCGCTCCGTCCGCCGCCGCCTCTTTTGATCCCCGCCGCACGCTTGCAACTGCAGGCGGGGACCCAGTACCATCACCGCCCTGTGCGGGAGGGACAGTGATCCCATCGCCGTCACACCGCCCCAGCACCACCCTGCACACCGGGACTTCAGGCAGGGCGGGAACCAGAGCGGCAGACGAGGCGGCCGACAGAGCGATGGGCGGGGTCTCCTGATTCTCCCGCCCCCCTCCTCCATTTTCACTACTTGGCCGCCGGATCCGTCCTCCCACAGGCACCTCCTCCCCGTCTCCTCGTGTGAGGACGGCGTCCGGCGCCATTTTGGGCACCCTAATCTCCCCGCTCCTCCGCTCTGACACCACTTCAGGTGCTGATACAGGGGATCCAGCGGGATACGCGCCTGGTGAAGACTTTTCAGCCTCCACCAAGCGCGTATAAACAAAACGAGTTTGGAATTTGTCTTTCTTCTTTTCTTTTTTCTTTCTCTTGCCGAATTCCTCGTCTAACAGGTCCTCCCCGAACGCGAACCCCTGAAAGTTCATCGCCGGTGACTCTAGCATCCTGATCTCTTTCAACAGTCCAGCCTCCTCACTGCCGCTCTCCATATAGGACTCCTCGTCTGAAGACGGCAATGCAGGTAAGATCTGTTTTAGTGGAACACCACTATGTCCCTCCCTTACGGGGGTTACCGGGAGGTCCGGCTCAGGCTGTGAGGTTTGGGGGCCCGCTTGGGATGCCAGAGATTTGGAGTCCGTATCGAACTCCTCCTCCTCACTCTCCGCACCCCAGCACTGCTCCCCTCTCCTCACAGCCTCCATCTCCCTAAAACGGTCGCCATTTTCCAATTTTTCTTTAAAGGGCCCGCTTCCCTCCAGGATTCGCTCCTGCCGCCCCAGGGAGGCCTCCAGGTCCTCTTTCAAGACCCGGATTTTCTCCCTGAGGGGGGGCCTCTTTGACTTGGAGGAGACGGTGGATCTCGCCCTCGTCTCCTTTAGGTCCTTTCTTACGGCTTTGAGGTGCCGTCCCAGCGCATCATATTCCCGGAGGTGGTCCGCCACACGGGCGCAATAGGTGAGGGTGTCCTCTCCCTCCCACCGGGACCCCCATCCTACCTGGGACGACACCTCTCGGCCCTCCGTTGGCCGGCTCCTCTCTCCTGGCACGCTTGGGTCTTCAGGGGGGACTCGGCCTCCATCTCCGCGTCCTGACACTTTCTCCCCTCTCC